>NW_007578510.1:112988-124181 GCF_000690725.1 Stegastes partitus | reverse complement strand
TGTGTGTGTGTGTGTGTGTGTGTGTGTGTGTGTGATTTCCATATGGCTGGTGTGGAATGGGAAGCGGGAAAGTAGTCCCGGCATCTATCCATCACTTTGACCGCGCTGCAGTCCACGTGTCGTGATTTGCCTGCTCAATCTGCATGGGGTGTTAGTGTGTGTGTGTGTGTGTGTGTGTGTGTGTGTGTTACCCCCTCTGATTAGTTGTAATGTTTAACACATGGCTGTAGTGCTGAAGCTCACTTTCCCACCCACACACACACACACTCAGGTTTACGTCCAAACCGCTCTGACAGATAACCGTCCGTCCCCACTAGTCACCGTTAAACACTCGGTGATTGAAGCGCCTCACTGACGAGCATCATGGGTTCTGGAGCTTCCACCGACCTCCAGTTCTGTCAGAATTTATCCTGAAATTATACTAAATTTTTAACAGTTTGATGGGCAGCAAATATCTTTGTCGTTGCTGTAAATACGTGGTACGTTGGTGAAGCTGCTACGAGCTTTGAGAACATAAAAGTTTAAATAATATTGTCTGATTTCTCATCGTGTTCAGTCCCTCCTCCACATCAGAACCCAGCAATAAGTTGTTAATGTGTCAACAATGTGCGTTTAGCTCAAAGATGAAGGAACGTGGGCAGCAGCACAACACTTCCTGTTCGGTTACATCCCAGCTTCACACCAACATGTTATAACCACACTGGTCCACAGCAGAGCCTCGTGCACGACGGTCTTCTGTATGTGTTCCACTTATTTCCAATGCTCTCCGTTTTCTACTGTGTAGTACAAATGATGAGACGTATGTTTGTCTCTTACTCCCATCAAAGTCCCACTGGCCCACAAAACCACCTATAAAAAGTCCTTTATTCCCACTGCAGCAACCATCTGGAACAAAATGAAATAAGACACTGAACAGAACATTTTATCAGCTGCTGTTTCTTTGTAATTCTTGTAGACGTCTGTGCATCGTGAGCTTGTGTCTTCAGTGTTTTTTTATATGTGTTGTGTGTATTTTTATTGTTGGAGAATTTCTGCCACTATTTGGGACAGAAAATAAAGTTTATCTATCTATCCATCTATCTATCTATCTATCTATCTATCTATCTATCTATCTATCTATCTATCTATCTATCTATCTATCTATCTATCTATCTATATTAACAACACAACTGCTGTTACATTAATGAGAGTTTCTTATTCCCAGACAGTGTGTTCACATGTCATACATCCTTCAGTGTCTTGTTTAACACGTGCAGGTGTGTTTTATCTGTGAAGCAGAGCAGGTACGTCCCATCAACCCAGATTTGTTCTTGTCCGATATCAATACTTTGCACATTCATTGCGACAAAGTGATTTTTTCTCCATCTTTGTCCCTGACAACCAGGACATCTGTCCAAGTGTCAGACTGTGTCGACTCCGTTGTGGTAAATCTCAGGACCAACCGTTTACCTTTTGACTGCTCACTTCCACCCACAGCAAAGTCAAAACCGCCTGTTTATGTGTTTTAGAACCGATTCATGTGGCGGGACTCGCCAGCGACCTGGGAGAGGTCAGCATGTGCATGACTGGAACCCGACCCGAGGTCCTGAACCGTTCTGTCACCAAACTGATCCAAGTTGTTCAGTGACTCAACATACCTGAAAACAGGGACTAAAAAAGAACGTAGACAGCGAATGAAAATGCATCAAAGTGTAAACATAAAGCCAGAAACACGTCTCCTGGGTTAAAGCCCTGTGATTGCTTGGTCCCACCACCACCCCGCCATCCTCCTTATGTGGACTTTGCTGGTTTATACATCACATCATGTAAACAACAGAGCAAAAAAACGTCTCTCAGTCTTACAGGATTTGTTGTGAACCTAATATGATTTGTGTTCTTTAGCAGCTTTTACACATTTGCGTGACACTGTGTTGTTAGTGGTGCAACAAGAAGGAGTTCTGCATCCCATCGGATCAGAATCCTGCAGAATTCTGCTCCAGAACGCTCTGCTTTGCACCTCATCATCATCACTCAGGGGCAAACATGCTGTTGCTTGTTTGGATTCCTGTAAACCAATTACAGCCATGGTGGGTGAAGCTGCACCAACGATGTGGAAAAGGAGTTTTTGTTTCGGTGCCACATTTGCGAGGCGGGAGGTGAAAAGGGCTAATTTGCCGAAACAAATTGAAGGACTGCCTCGCAAACGTTGTCATCTCCAGTGTGTAGGTTGATGCTCAGAGGTTGTTGGAGGTAACTCTGAAAGTGGTAGATGGTGAGGAGGAGGAGAAAACACAGGATGTGTCTGTATACAGCTGGATGTGTTTATTGGTTGAAGTCCTCCTGATCTCTGCCAGTGAAACACAAACAGCTGTTGACTCTCTGAGTTCGGGTCGCTTGAATCTCGTGGGACTATTTGTTCCAAACAGGCTGCGGCGTTTTTAGAACTTACATATTAAGGCAATTACTAATGTTTGTCTTTTAAGGCGTTCGTTTTTGGAAGAGTCGGAGGAGTATATTAATCTGCAGCTTGTTGACAGTTTGCTAAAATTGGTCTTTTGGCAAAATCAAAGAGAGTAAAATTAAATGGAATCGGCCCATTTAAAGAGTAATTACAGAGACAGTGACGTTAAATCAGTCTTTCTGCAGCGTAATTGGAGCTGTTTGGTCAATCTGACTGTTTCTCTGTGTACGGGCATCATAGTTTTATAAACGTTAGTCGAGACGGTCGTGGACATCTGCAGTGGTTGTTCTACAAACCTCTTCTTTTAGTGTTTTATAGCTTCTCATAAGGTGGTTCAGTGGTTAGCACCGTGGCCTCACAGCTAGAAGGTCGCCGGTTGGTGTCCCGGTGAGGACACCCGGGATCTTCCTGCGTGGAGTCTCCATGTTCTCCCCGTGCAGCGTGGGTTCTCTCCGGGTTCTCCGGCTTCCTCCCACAGTCCAGAAACATGCTGAGGTTAATTGGTGATTGTAAATTGTCCGTAGGTGTGAATGTGAGTGTGCTTGGTTGTCTGTCTCTAAGTGTAGCCCTGTGATAGACTGGTTACCTGTCCAGGTGAACCTGCCTTCACCCTGAGTCAGCTGGGATAGGCTCCAGCCCCCCATGACCCTGGTGAGGATGAAGGTGTAGAGATGATGGATACCATCAAATGTTAAAGAATAATTTACTAAAGCTTTTCATCTCAGAGAAAATATAGAACAAATTGAATAAAAAGGAATTTAACTTTACTACCTACTTTCTAAAATATAAGGTATATATTTCGTGGCTCACTCACTTCTTGGCCACATGTGTCCTGTATTTCAGGATTATCCATAGAAACGCTGAGGTTCTGGTGTAGACATGATGCTGGTGGCTGTAACGGTAACAGAAGGTGGATGGAAACAGGAGTGAACTGGTGAAGAAAAGCAAACAGAGAAGATCCTAAAGAGACATAAAAGGCTGATTAAAACTTTCCAGACTCATTCAGGCTCCACCGGTGTGTCTCAATAACGCTGACATCACCACCAGGTGTTGGACAACTGACCACACGTTTCAACAGTTTGATGCCTTTTGACACCAGCTGGATGTTTTCTGAATAAACAGATAAATAACTAGAAGGATGCACACCTTTTTATCAGCTGCTACAATAAAGGAGAAGGAGGCGGGGCTTGTTCGTCCTACGTTTCTCTCTCTGTCCATTTTCTCCTCCATCCATTCATTCCCAGATGGACAGATTGTCTCGGTGCTCAGCCTCCGGTCACATTTGACCTGGAAGTGCTGTGATTGGTCCAAAGGTCACCCGGCTAGCTTCTCATTGGTCTAGAGGTCACTTCATTGGCCTCCGTAGGTCCCACCTCCATCCATCACTGTCACCACAGCTTCTGTTGACACCGTTATTAAAAGTCAATGTGTGTGTCGGTGTGTGTGTGCAGTCGGTGTGTTTCATGGAGTAAAACATCTCTTCGCTCTCTGAATGATCGTCCTGGTTTCTATCAGACACTTTCCTGTCTTCATGAGTCAGGCCAGAGTCCAGACCTTTCATTCACTGTTCCTACATTTGCTGCGTTTCCTGTATCTGCTGAGCGATCGCTTCAGATTGATGTCATAACGTGTTACTGGCTGATGCAAACTCATCGGAAAAAATGCGTCCGTGGATAAATTAGACCAATTTTCTTGCACATTTTCCCACAAATAAACACAAGTGGTTCCATATGCGCACGAGAACGAAGCAGCCCAGTTATTGTCTGGATGGAGAGTAGATTTGCAAACCTCGTTTACATCAGTTCATGAGTGAAAACACACTTTAGAACGTGTAAACTGATTTGTTCACATCAGGAGCGAGTGTTAAAGCAGCTGCTGCTGAAACAAAGGCTTCATGTTCATGTGTTCTGAGTTTAAATGGGTTTTCTCACATCACATGTTTGTCTTTGGCTTAAAGGTGTGAAACTTTCTGTCTGTGGCTCCAGCATCTACCGTCTCCCAACAAATACCATCCTGCACAACTCAGCTGCATTTTCTGTTTGTTTAGAGTGAAATGCAGTTTGTCGTGGACATGTGACAGCATGAGGTTGTAGGAAACCATTTTCAAAGAGCCACATATTGGGAGGGAAGAGTGGTGGTGGCCCAAGTCTGACACAGGATGTTGACCCAGGAGATTACGATGTGAGTCCTGTACTAGGTTGTTGTTTTAAGACTTGAGTTTCATTTCCACTCCACCTAAGCTATGTGGTAAGGTTAAATATAAGATTCTTTCACAACATGTTTGAAGCAGATAGTTGAGTCCTACATCATCTCATATAGGATTAGTTGGCTGGAAAGGAGCAACAGTTGGAAGACATCTTGTTTAGAAACGTATTGGTGATACGTCATGAACAAACTCGTAGTTTATACGTAGCAACTGGACTTGCTTGAGTTTCCCAATCCCCAACTGAAACTGAAACTCAGGTGTTAATGTCTCCTTAAGGATATCAGGAACTCCCAACTAGTCAGTCAGAGCTGATGAAACCTCTTGGATGAAGGTGGAACGTCTTCAAGGAACTCAAGCAGGTCCAGTTGCTACCATTAAACTACGAGAAGAACCCTGACCTGGAGGACTGAGAACCTTCACAGACATTATGATCTGGTTGAAAATGGTTATTAAAGGATGTAGTTTAATTTCTTTGGAGTGTAATTTTTAGGGTACAGAGCTGCTACACTCTGTGACCAACAGCATGCCAACATACTAATTCTTGTTCTGGGGCAGTTCTTCATGATTTAGGGCCAAGTGAGGGCATCAGTCTGGCTCCTGGCGTTGACTCATCGTTCTTGCCACCCGTCACAACCGACCATTTTTGTGCTCACGCTTCTGCATCAAACGATCAGTAACGACACGATTCTCGCACCAGACAACAACCACCAGTTGGTGTCCATTGACAGTTTCAATAAAAACCATTCTGCTATGAACGGGAATCGGGATGGAAGCAGGGAAATGTGAAGGTGCAGATGGCTGGAAGATGGAGGCAGTATGGTCAGCTGGGCCGCACAGTTTCAGGCGCGATCGCAGCTTTATCCGGCGATAAAAGACAACATATGAAAATATTAGAACACACGGTTTATGGTGCTGGATACGGCAGCAATATGGGGAATCAGATTGTGTTGCTGCTCACATTTAACTTGGCTCCACAAAGTCTGGTTAAAAGCTGGAATGCATTACAGGCTTAATATCTGTGTGTCCGCACAGTTAGCTCGTATGCACATAGAAGATCTCTATAAAATGTCCGTTTAGTGAAAAAGTCCCGTTTCTGCTGCCCTCTACGTTGTTCAGGACAACGTCCCCATCAGGGAGCAGAAGCAGGATGCTTCCAACCAGCGCTGCATTCTGGGAATTAACGGCTAATTAAAGCGGCGACCTTCTGTCTGTGTGTACTGTGCGTGTATACAATCGTTTTGCATGTGGGTGTGTGTGCGAGCATAAACGGCCGCTCTGTTTGTGTAACATCGTTTGTGTTTATTGTGGTTCTCCGCCCCGACGCTGGGTTCCCCCGAGAGGTCAGCAGATTATCTGTGGGATAATGAACAGGATATGGAAAATATCCTTCTGATAGGCAACTTCTTTTAAATTTAATCTTTAATTTTCTTACTTCTTTCTCTTATATTAACTCTGAAGCTAGACTCATATCATGTAATCAAGAACAAGAGGGAGGAAGAAAAGGAACAGAGGCAGCAGGGAGGAGATAAATAAAAACACACCATCAGTCCATCAACCGTTCATGTGATGGAGGTTGTAGTTTAGGAGGGCGGACTTAAAGAGACGTACTGATAACAAAACTGTGGACTCAAAAATAGAACTCAAGAGGAGTCTGAAGGTCTTGAAGAGACAAGATTCCAAAAACACAAGAATCAAGGTCTGATCAGCACAAGGAGAAGATGAGCCGGAACAAAGACAGACGAACAGGGAGGCGGTCGCTGTAGGAAACCAAAAGTCAGATTTATTCACTTTAAACTTGTATGAAACGGTTAAAAACACAATGTTTAGGTCGGTCACGGCCCAGAAGACTGTCATCGATCCCCCAACCAAGTTAGAATGATTAAGAAATGACCCACGTGTTAAAAAATTAGTAGAGATGCTCGATATATCGGCGACCACATCAGTGTTTGTTTCCCGTATATCAGAATCAGTCCGATGAACACATTTAGCCGATGATTGTCTGACATCAGCGCCTTCGTCTCTACGTCTGATATCGCTGCTGTTTCACACATGTTTTTACTTAAATGGTCCTGGACTTAAATATGTTAAAATAAGATTAAATATGTTTTACTGTAATAGAGGAGACTGTGGGGTCTAATGTGGGCTTCTGTTGAATAGTTTTCTCACAGTGATACTCGTTTTTCAGTGTGAACAATAATTTAATATCGACATTGGTAATATCGGATGTCGGTATCGGCCAGAAATTTTTTATCGTGCATCACTAAAAATCAGGTATTAAAACCATGATTTTTTATTCTCTGCTCTGAATGCAGGCGGTGAGTCTGCTGAAGGTGCAGATTGAGAACTTTACCACCGGCCCATGAAGAGCCAAAGCTGGAGACAGAATGAGTGACTGAGATACCTGCTGGAGTAAAGTAAGCACACGGAGAAGCTCAGTGGACTGTACGATGGTCCCGGATGTTGGTGGATGAAGGCTGATGAGGGAATCGGATCATTCATGAATGACAGACTGTATGGTGGTTGTGTTGTCTCCATCGGTGTGGCAGCGGATCACACAGGATCAAACAAACGTCCCAGTAATACAGTTTCCTAACGTATGGAAAGCTACGAGTGTAGAACAAACAGAACGAGGCGGATCGGATCGGACCGGTGGAGCTGAGTGATGGATTTGAGCTGCTGGATGCTACACGAGCAGCGGAACCAGACACCGGCGCTGTGGTCGGAGGGGGAGCTGCAGATTCAGGTGGTGATAGTTCTGTGTAGTTTCATCAGCACCAGCAGGTCCGTTCACGCCACCCTCACGGCGCCATCCGATACATCGTCTTCATACAAACATCGATCGGAGCCACTTTAAAGGCTTAAAAAAGCCGTTTGAGATGAACACGCTCTTTTGTAAAACACACAGATCCATTTACACACACACACACACACACACACACACACACTGAAATGGATGTTGTGTAGCTGAACCCAATCAATACGTCCTTTGAATCTGCTTATCACACACACAAGCACACACACACCGTATCAGAGCCACACCCACACCACCCCATCACTGTCAGCGCTACATGAAGCTAATCCATTAACATGTCACTATCGGGCCTGATAAGTTAGTGTGTGTGTGTGTGTGTGTGTGTGTGTGACCTCCACAGTGGGAATAATTACCTCCTCTCATCCTGTGCGTTTGTTTTCCTGCCCCCCAGCAGCTCGGGGCTTTTACTGTCTGGTATGAAGGTGTTCATAACGAGGATTTTCCGATGAGAGAAATAAACACAAAACCCAAATGCAACCCTGAGGTGAGGCGTCGCCGCTGCACGGGCGCCACACCAGTGACCATCTGTCCGACCCGATTGTCTCTGGCTTCGGACCGGATGGCAGCTGCTGTTGTTTGAGGTGCCGAACGAAGCAAGCGGCCAAACAGTCTGGACCAGGTGGACGGATAGTAGGAACGATGAAAACTCATCTGCTCAACGAGGAGACAAAACGTTACGACCGCCTCTCTAAAAACACAGAGCTGACCCCTCCTGAGGTGTGGACTTCACAGACCTCTGAAGGAGCCCGTTGGCATCCTAAAAGCCCTCTGAGTAGTGAGCTGGAGCTTCCAGGGATCAGAACTTTTCCCGTACATAGCCCATCAGCACTCCTGATCCGAGACCAGAGGAGATCCAACCAAGGTGTCTGAATGTCTGTGAAGATCCTCAGTCCTCCAGGTCAGGGTTCTTCTCGTAGTTTAATCGTAGCAGCTGGACCTGCTTGAGTTCCTTGAAGATGTTCCACCTTCATCCAAGAGGCTCCATCAGGTCTGACTGACTAGTTGGGAGTTCCACATCCTGATATCCTGAAGGAGACGTTAACACCTGAGTTTAGGTTTCAAGGATATCAGTACCTGGAACTCCCAACCAGTCAGTCAGAGCTGATGAAGCCTCTTGGATGAAGGTGGAACGTCTTCAAGGAACTAAAGCAGGTCCAGCTGCTATGATTAACCTACAAGAGGAGTTGTCTGAAGTTTTTAACCAAAGCTCCTCCTCAAACTTCTCCTGCATCCAGCACGTTGACAGAGAACCAGTTGTTCTCTTACAACCCAAAGTACTCCAGAACTCCACAGGACGGTAGGAGGGCGGCTTGTCCTGGATGTGTACCGGCTCGATGCAACGCACCAAATGATGCACGTTTTGATTCATGAAGAGAAAGAAAAAAGCCTCACGCCGGACTTCTCTTCACAAGTTTCAGTTCAAAACCCAAAGTTTTGTGTTCGCCAACATCCATGCTGAGTCACAGGGATGAATGTGGGTCGACACAAACGAGCAGAACAGTTTCTTCATCTACTTATTTATACAAAGGTTGTTTAAATGTTCTGTTTCATCAGAGGAAGATATAAATTGTTAAAAGGGAAACTAATCTTCATTCTTTCTCTGCCAGCTTTGACCAACAGTACGTTAGTTCAACCCAGTATTGGAAGGAAAAGCCTCGTCCCAGTTTTGTTTGTGTCCCAACTGTAGGAAGCAGAGTGATGCAGACGGTGATGTAGAAAACATCCTGTAGCTTTACTTCACTTTGCTGTTTAAAGCACAAAGGATAAATCCAGTTTATTTAGTTGCCTTCAACGTGGCTGCTGGTGCATTATGCTGACTTTGCTGTAAAGATTCTGAGGAATCAGGATTTGCACAAAGCAGTGTGTGAAGGACGTAGATCAGGAGCAGCTTTATTCCCAAACTTTAACCGAATCAAACTTGTCTTGTGCGGATCATGAAAAAAGCAAGAATTTTGCAGAAACAAATAAAGTCGACGTTCCTACAGGGCAGTTAGAGAGCTGGTTAGCTCGAAGCTAGTAGCTAGCAGCTTGTTAGCAGCTACCACCACAATCTTAAACATCCCTGTTGGTGCTACTTTTTATATTTATTTGATTTACTTTTGCATTTCCCTGCCCACAGTTACTGTTGTTGTTGTTGAACGCGCTGGATCGTGCAAAATATTCTAAAGCTAGCTGGTGTGGATAGAAAGTGAATTTGCTGCAGGAAGTACGACTTTAGGACACGTTTGGTGATGAAAATGTTTCAGCTTTACTAGAAAATATATGAAGAGTTTATTTGCAAAAACCGATAAAACAGAAAACCCACGTCTCCATCGTCTACCTGAGACGATATCAGTCAAACTTCAGTTATCTCTATTGTTGTCATTTCTAGTGAGTCAGATCCACTCAGCTTCAGTTTGACTGATTTCATCTCAAGCAAACAACAAAAATAAAGTTTTCTGAAAATCTACAAAATCATGCTAAAACCTACCAGAAAACGATACAGAAAAAAAAAGAAATGACTGTAGATGCTGGTGGATTTTAGATCAGTCACAGGCTGAGATGACATTCATGACATCCACCAACATGTTTCTGGATGAACCAGAAGCTCTGGAGGACAATCTGTGAGTAAAGCAGAAACAGGAGTCGGTTTGTTCATGTGCAGTTCAGCTCCAAGTCAGCGAGTCAACTGTGTGCATCCGTCGCTTCTCAAACGCAGAACGACTCGTTTTTACAACATCCTGTCAAACTGTTTTATTTCAAATCTCTTCATTTTCTCCCCCGTCCTCCCCCGTCCTCCCCCCCTCACCGTGTCGCCAGCTTCCCACCAGGCCGGACCTCGTGGGGAAGCTCGCCGCCCGCCGTGCATCACTTTCACGGCTCCACGCGTCACTTTAGTGTCACATTTATCTGTTCGAGTGTGTGTGTGTGTGTGTGTGTGTGTGTGTGTGTCAGGTGGTACGTAGCCAGACCAGACCTCGGCGAGTCCATGTCCCCCGACACACACACACACACACACACACACATACACACACACACACACACACACAGCGCAGACACACACTGAGCTCTGCCAGCTGCCCTCCTCTCCTGCAGGGAATTGAATACACTCCTACCACCAGCTGAGCTCCGAGAGAGAGAGAGAGAGAGAGAGAGAGAGAGAGAGAGAGAGAGAGAGAGAGAGAGAGCATCTGTCCATGAGGAGGGAAGCTCTCCAGTGTGTGTGTGTGTGTGTGTGTTTGTGGTCAGCTTTGTGTGTAGCAGGGTGTGTGTACTCCGGTGTGTGTGTGTGTGTGTGTGTGTGTGCGAGGCCGTTCCGAGGGGCTAGTTTGATTAATGCCCACCCCGCCCCCTCGCTCCACCTTCCCTCTGAGCAGAAACACCAAAACACAAAGAGAGAGAGAGAGAGGCTGGCCTGTGATGCTCTCTCGCCCCTCTCTCACTGCTTTTCATGTGGGCCTCACAGGCTGTCAGAGCTGATTGATCGCCCAGACAATGATTGGATAGGAATATATGGAGAGGGAGGGGGCGAGGGAGGGAGGGGGAAGGGGAGGGAGAGAGGGAGAGAGAGAGGGAGAGGGGGAGAGAGAGTGAGAGAGATCCAGTTAGCCAATGGGAGTCCAGGAAATGGGTGGACTCACCAATGGTGGAGCGGCGGGGATGGTCGAGCGAGAGGGGAGGCGGGGCTTGATCGCCCTCTGACGCACAAAGAGACAGAGGGAGGATGGAGGGGGAGAGAGAGGGAGGAGGGGGGAG
>NW_007578510.1:111407-112768 GCF_000690725.1 Stegastes partitus | reverse complement strand
CACACACACACACACACACACACACACACACTCTGTTGTTGTGTAACAGAACCTCGGCAGGTCTAAATCTTCCTGACGTCCACCTGCTCAGGATGCACGCCGTCACAAACCCTAACGAGAGCGTTTTAGCAGGAAAAGTAAAATCAGTCCTGAAATGAAGGCCGTGAACAAACAGAGAATTAATTATACTGTTCGTTTAATTACCGCTCATTACAGATAAAATTTAAAATATGTACGAAAGCAAACGTTGACGTAGCAGAGAGTTAATTAGCCTAGTGTTTTAATTAATAGTCAAAAATAAAGAATCAAAAGCGAGTCAGCACTGATTAAGAGCAGTTAATTAACTCCAGTAAACAGATAAATTACAATTCTTGTTTTTTTTATATATATATAATTATGTACAAAAATTGTGATTTATTAAGGAAATTAGGTAAATGTGTAGGTACAGATATTTAATGACACACGAGTAAAACAAACTGAGTGTGTTCATGGTGTTTGAAAGCATTAATTGGAATTTAAATATAGTACTTTTTTTTAAAAATAAAACTTTGATCACAGGGTTTTTATTGATAAGAAATGAGAGAGATGAGGTGCAGTTAAAATGAATCAGCTCAGTTGGACTTTTCTCTTTTTTTTCTGGTTTTGTTTTGCTTTTTTAAAATTTTTATGCAAATGCCCCAAATTAAAAATAAATAATGTGTTAAAAGATAACGCTAAAATAGCTCATGGAGATATTTACAGGTTCATATAAATATAAACTGAATGAAGTCGCCACAATTTACAATTAAAAAAAAAAAACCCATCAGTGGTATTTTTATTTATTGTAGATTTTTGGTTTGACAGTAAAAAAAATCAAGATGGTGACATAATATATGATATACAACCCTGTTCACACGGTTACAGAAGGAAGTTTGGCTTTTCAGGGACTTTTGGTATTTTGTACAATTCCGTATAATTAATTTTATCTCCATTAAGTGACTTTATGGAACATAATTAAATTATTTCTGACGTTTTTATATCAGAATTAAACCTGCAGTCATTTGTTAGACAACATGTTTGGTCCTACTGGATTACAGGTTTTGTTTTATTCTGAAATTGCTTTGAAACTAGTACACATACACACACACACACACACACACACACACACACACACACACACACTCTGCGCTGTCCTTATTGAGTTAGAGAGCAGGAACACATGCAGAGGGGCCTCGTTGATCAGGGGGCTGCTGAAGTGACGGCGCCATGCTGCCCGTCTCCCTAACCCTTCCCCTACACACACACACACACAACGATGCTCTTTCCCACTCGTTCCTCTCACACAGATGGATGAAGATATTTGACCACACAAACACACACAC
>NW_007578510.1:106820-111291 GCF_000690725.1 Stegastes partitus | reverse complement strand
CTAAATGTGATTTGGAGCAGCGGGTCTGTGCGGAGAACAGGGGTTAAGCAGCGGACGATGAATGTTGGTCAGCAGCTGCTTCCAGCCGTCGGCCCGTTAATGAAGCCGCGTGCAGACGTTCAGATCACACGTTTCCATCAACCGAGCCTGCAGGAGAAGATGAATTATTTTAGAAAACTACCCCCCGAATCACAGGAAGACGTAGAAAAAGCATCAGGAGTTGGCTGCAGGTCCATCTTCTACTAGTTTTATTCTGCATGCTGCTGCTAATCAGCTGTTTATTATAATAATGTCAGATTCATCATAAGTGGAACCAGCATCAGGTCAGAAGGTGAATTCATCTGTTATCGACCTGAATCAAGTGTCTGATAAATCCACACAAAGAGTCCTGATTGGACTGTACACCAATACGACGCCTTGAAAGTTGTGAATATGCTGAAAAAAGACTTTTTTTCTATGTGTTGACACTTAAAATCATTTAAATATGAGCAGGAGTGATGAAACACACCAGCAGCAGCAAATAACAGTCTGAGGCAAATCTATCATCAGACAATGAAAACACGGAGTTTTGTTTTATGGTTTATATCAAAACTCGCACATTATTTCTCATAAATCTGCTGCAGATGACAATACAACTCCAAGGTAAATGTGTACGTAAATCCCAGCAGATACGATCACACGTCCTGTAATTATCGTCAGTAACACCAGCAAGTGGCAGCTTAATGGAAATAAACCGCTGACGTTGTTCAAAATTAATTTATCGGTATTAAATATTTAAGGGCAACAACAACATTAACAGCACTTAACCAGCCGCTGTCGTTTTTTATTCATGTCTCGCCAAATGAATGTTAACTTATCTCTGGTAGCTTTCATTTAATAACGGACAGATGATGTTGAATAAATCAGAAACGTGGCTCAGCCTGCTGAACTGTGGTCTGAGACATTCAGGCAGTTATTTACACACTAAGAGTAGAAGAAGGATCAGTTCAGTGGATCACATGAACACCACCCAGGTCTGGTGTCAGAAAGGAGAAGAAGGTGTAGATGTTGTTCAAAGTGCTGCTTGGTCAGAATAACTACCGACTGACAGATCAGAGTCAGAAGCATCAGGTGAGATGATGAATTAGTTCACGAGGACCTAACATCATCCCACAGGACCGAGGAACTGTCCGCGGTGCTGAAGCCGGCCCACACCGCGGTCAGTGTTTAATAATCTGTTATACAGACTGGAGAAAATATTAAAATGTAGGGATGACACAAGACACCAGCTAAAGGTTTAAAACCCTGGGATGGTTGTCAGCAAGACAAAGCAGACAGTCAGGAACAAAACAGACAGAAGTTGGAAGAGAAGCTGGTAAATGTAGAAAACAGAGACCAGGTGTTAATGAGGAAACATATGAAGCAGGAAGACTGGACAGCTTAAAGACAGTCTGACTGCTTATGTACAGAGGAGGGAACTATCCATCCATCATCTCTACACCTTAATCCTCACTATGGGGGGCTGGAGTCTATCCCAGCTGACTCAGGGTGAAGGCAGGTTCACCTGGACAGGTAACCAGTCTATCACAGGGCTACACTTAGAGACAGACAACCAAGCACACTCACATTCACACCTACGGACAATTTACAATCACCAATTAACCTCAGCATGTTTCTGGACTGTGGGACAGAGCCCACGCTGTTTCTCATAATGACAGATGTTAAAATCAGGATCTGCTGACAGAAGCTGTGACGGAGAAGCAGGAGGAAGACAGACAGGAGATGTAGGGCAGCATCGTGTTTTAAAGTTTTGTGGGGTTTTTTTAGGGTTGGGACATTTTATGCTTAAATATGATGAATTAACTACAGAAAAATTAACGCATTAAAAAATAAAAACAATGCATTTAATCGCACATAGTCTGGCCGGTAGGTGGCGCTCACACACCTAAAGTTTGTTTGCCAGCCAAGAAGAAGATACACAGGATGTAAGAAGAGCGTTTGGTGATGGAAGACGAGACCACGTCGCTCAGCTCGTTGTTCTTCTCATCAAGGCCTGATGCTGCCACGTGTCCACAATTAGACAAAATTAGCCTAATTTGCATAAAGTCGATCGATTAACTACAAAGCCTCTAATTAATTAGATATATTTTTAATGGCATCCCACCACTAGTTTGTTTTTTGTTCATTTTTTTCTATTAAACACCTAAAAGAAGTTCCTGAGTAGAACTGCTGCAGGTTGTAGAGCGATGTCTTTGTTAGACCTTATAGAAATATTGAACTGCATGTTTTCACATTTAGCATGAATAGACCAAATAATTTTATTATTTTGGGAAAAATTGCACCTTTACTCCTTTGTAGTAGGTTTATGGAGCGTGCTACCCTCCCAGGTTGGTGCAGGCCGCTGCTGCAGACCGACTTCCATCCATCAGACACCAGCGGCGGCCCTTCGTCGACCCGGCGCTGCTTCTTTTGGTTGTAGTTAAACTGTAGAATCGTGGGATCTGCAGCAGGAGTCATGAGCCAGGGCACCGGAGCACATCCTCCTGCAATTAATTACTCTAACTTACCGTACCCTGGACTGTAATTTGTGTAATTGCGCACTCACAAACGAGTCAACTATCTCCAGATGCAGGAACCAGAGTCCGACCGTTCTCCTCTGTGGAGGAGTCGCGTGTCTCTCCAGCAGATTTAAAATGTGCTGAAGCTGCCTTTTCTGTTGCTGTTGTTGGACAGGTGCTTTACTGTCTGGACACGATGTCAGTCAGCTCGTAGTCGGCTGAGAAACCCCCGATTGTCTCAGACTTCTCTCTGAATGTGGCTTGTTTCTAGAAAATAACGAGACCTGAGCACCAATCTGCTGATCAGCTGCTTCACCTGGAGGTCACTGCAGCCCATAGCGGTGCAGAACAGAACCAGCTCAGTCCTGGATTGTTGTGTGTTTGTGCTGTTTCACTGATTCTGATCCATCTTCAACTTGTGACGTCTGGTAGCACCTGTTGGTTTGATTCAAACAACTACACTGATGGTGTTGCGTTGTGCACATTTCATTGCAGCTACTTCCAGACGACGGGCGTCTGGTTTATCAGGAGTGCCTCATTTCATACATGCAAACGTTCGTACACACTGGGCTGGCCCTCTGACTGAGGCCTCTGGTGTTTTAAACAGCTTCCGGTGCATCACCTCCTCCTTCTGGAGTCGAGCTAAGCGCTGATTTGCTCGTACGCATTTGCAGGAAATGCATTTAGACTCATGATCAGAGCAGCAGAGACGCATGCAGGAGGTTAAAAAACAGGAAAAGTTCCAGCTGTTGTCGTAAAATGTTCTGCTGGTGTCACTTCTTTAGTTCTGAAAATTGGTATTTAGCGTGATCTCATTTGGGGCTGGAGGTGGTTCGGTGGTTAGCACCGTGCCTCGCAGCTAGAAGGTCTCCGGTTGGCGTCCTGGTGAGGATTAAGCAGTGTGTAGATGATGGATGGATGGATGGATGGATGGATGATCTCATGTGGAGTCCTGTTCAGTCACACCGTCTGCTGTTAATAACGATGACTGAACCAGACTTGAACCGGGCCAGAATCAGGCTGCCGGCTCAGTTTCAGGATGTCGGCACCACAGCAGACCGTCCTGGTTCCCTGCAGAAGTTAGACTTCACTGTGGTTTTGCCATTTTGTCGGGTTCATCCCACCAGTTCTCTGAGCAGCTGCAGCATCCAGATCAAATACGTAATCGTGTCACACGTTTCTAACTCCGATCTTATAATTTTTTACCCAAACTTATTTTCAGAGCAAAATGGAACAAACTGCCTCTTATGATTACAGAATAATTAACCCTCACAGACTGTCTCAGGTCCGATTTGACCCGTTTTGACATTTGACAGCAGTTAAAATACCCTAAACGTCTGTTTACTTGATGACTTGATGACCCAAAATGCATAAAAAAGAAAGTATTTTAACATTTTCTACTTTTGTAGAGGTGCTACACATGTTTGAGATGGATTTTAGATCCAGCAGTTTGGGTCAAACCAGGGAAAATGGTGGTTTTAGGGATTTTTAGAATTGTGAATCTGTACAGTCCCTGTTTTATGTGTGTTTTTATTTACATTTATTAATGTGGCATCAGCTAGTTAGACGTTCTAAACAGATCTGTAGTTTAAATGTGGTTTAGACACTTAGTATGAGGGAAGAAGGAATAAACTATGACCACTATCTGAAGGTTAAGGATGTCTACCTCTGAGAAACACATAAAAACACATCATAGTTAGACTATATGATAGTTTTTAATGTACTGAAGGACTCAGAAGATGAGGAGCAGCTGTAGTGGAAGCTGGAGGGAATCTGAATAAATGAAAATACATCTTAAAATAAATGTAAACAAAAGTGTATTAAATCCCATCTGGGTCTAATCGAAGTCCGTTCATTCGCTCCTCGCCACCGTTCAGGAGGCTGCATTGATCCTGAATAAAACAGGTAGAAAGAAGAAGCTGGTTTAGTTTCTT
>NW_007578510.1:104749-106091 GCF_000690725.1 Stegastes partitus | reverse complement strand
CGCTCCAGTCTGGTCACAGCTCAGCCACGATGCACAGCTTTAGTTGCTCTCCTCCGTTCTTACTCACTGATGCTGGGACTTCCTTCTCTTATGCCAGTTGCTGTTTAGACGGAGTTTAGGAGATTCGGCGCCCATCACACATCATGTTTATATAAAGAGACCTCCAGGGCGTGCTGCAGGAGCGCTGGGAGCAGCGTAGGGCTGACGGGGCGGTGGCCAGATTTTAAATCAGGTGCAGTGTTTGTTCTTTAAATCTCTGAACTTTCTGATGACACCTCGTTGGTCAGAGGACTTGTTAAACATTCTCCTTCTTACTGTGGATCAAACTAAATGCTCTCATTGCTCCTTATTTGCATTTATGTTAATTCCTGTCAAAGCTGAAGGTGCAGCTTTGGACCAGTTACCGTAAAAGAGAACCTGCTGATCTGCTGACTGAATGTGGATCATTTTTGGTTATCAGTCGGAGGCTGAAGCAGCAGCAGCAGCACAGTGAGGGTTTTCCTCAGCATCACACACAAACCTGTCATAGATATCACTTCATCTGTGCTCAGCGGCGCCCCCATCACTACCTCCATCGCTGTGAGCACCCTCATGGACACACTCCTCCTCACCCCCCTCAGCCATCACCACAAACCTCCCACAACCCCGACTCGTCCTACAACCTGAATCCTGATCTTCATCTGGACCCAGAAACCACTTCCTGTCCCTCCAGCAGCTCTTCTAGGGTTCCTCCTCGCTTTTCAAAATCTCCTCTAAACCTGAAATTGGTCCTCACAAAGACGGACGTCCAAATGCACACACACACACATACACACACACACACACACACACACACACACACACACACACAGAGCCTGCATTGTGCTCCGCTGCTGTCTGTTTGACTTATTTTGCCCGGCTTAATGAGAAATATCACATTACCGCAGCACTGAAGGCTGGATGGAAACCAGGCTGGAGAACATCTGAGAGAAGGAACCCAGAAGTGCAGCCGCTGCATGTTCTCACTCACGTTAATAAATCTGCAACACGTCGGAGCCACAGCGGTGTGCAGCAGCAGCGGTTACATCATTTAGTGTAATTATGGCACCAGGATCTATGAAAGCATCGCAGTCACAGTGTTTGCAGCAGGAACCATAACTGAGTGAGGGTAACATCAGGGGACGTGAGGGGAACTGCCCAGCGGCCACAGACCAGCAGGAGCCTCCAGAAGCTCCAGTTTCATCGTGTGAGAACAGATTTCGGGGGATATGTTAATACCAAGCTCACAGTCAGCTGGCATGTGAAGGTCCTGCTTCATATCTAAACGTTATGCTTTGAATCTTGAAGATACTGAATGAGAATG
>NW_007578510.1:93366-104031 GCF_000690725.1 Stegastes partitus | reverse complement strand
GATAGATAGATAGATAGATAGATAGATAGATAGATAGATAGATAGATAGATAGATAGATAGATAGATAGATAGATAGATAGATAGATGGATGGATGGATGGATGGATAAAATCCCAAACACCGACGTGCTTGAGCGTGCAGGACTTCCATCCATCTTCACGCTCCTTAGCCAACGCCGTCTTCACTGGCTGGGCCATGTATGCCGCAAACAGCAGAATATCTAAAGATCTGCTGTACGGCGAGCTGTCAGAAGGCTTCAGACCTCGAGGTCGCCCAAGGCTCCGCTTCAAAGACGCTAGCAAGCGCGACATGAAAACCTCCAGGACCAGCGTCCAGTTCTGGGAGATCACTGCTGAGTCCAGACATTCCTGGAAAGCTGCTGTGAGCGGTTACAAAACAAGCCGAGATGTCCCGCAGCGCCCACCTGAGGCCAAAGAGGGAAAGTCTTCCCAACAAGAGCGAGAAACCTCCGTACACATCTGGTCTTCATGCCAAAAAGACTGCCGCTCCTGCATCGGTTTGTTTAGCCAGGCCAACAAGAGTGACTGGACACGGTGCATCAAATCGACTCACGAGACGGAAGGAGGCCGCCAATGACTCTGTTGATAGACGGCATCATCCAGGTGAAGCATCATGTCTTTGTCAGGGCGACATGCGACTGCATTTGTAGTGTTTTGATGCTATGCAGCGCATTAGATGCACGTCTACCTGTCTCTGTCCAAAACATCTGGAATCTCCGTCTCTTGGTCACGTTTGTGCTGTTGAATGAAACCAAGAGTTCAATCTGGTTTGACGCTGGAGAGACCGGTTGTATCAGCATCCACATCCAGTCTGCTGCGGTTGTTTCCTTCCCAGTTCAAGCCAACGTTTCAACCGATGCATAGCGTCGCTTCTTAGGGGAGACACACTGACGCCATGATGGAGAACTGCATGCAAGCTCATCTCCAAAGCCTTGGCATTGGTCTAACTACTATAACTTCTACTCTGCATACATGGAAAGCTACGCAAACAGAAGCCAACTCACAATCATAAATCCCTCATTACATGGGAATAGCAAATGTATTCTAGACATGGAGGTCTACAGGGATGTGATGAACAACAGATGAATCTGCTTTAATCTGCACGGTTTCTTCTGAACTAAAGTTGTGTTTAATAAAGACTTCAGGTTGTCTGTTCACCAGTTTAGTGTCGTTCATAGAGATTCAAGCTGGAAGCAGAGAAGGACTGGTACGATTCCAGACATGTTTTTTGTTTTTAATAAGACCTACAAGAATCAAAACTGTGGCACAGACGTTCCTGAGATCTGCAGCTGTTCTGGGGCTCTGTGAGGTGTTGAGCTAACTTTAGCATGCTAACCGGCTCATAATGACAATGATAGCATGATGTTAATCAGACATCATATTTACCAGGATGACCATCCAATCCTGTATCCTCCAACCAGCAATAAGCACCCAAGGATGGAGGAGGGCGTATGCAGCACAGATCTTAAAGCTCATGGAGGCAAGCGTGTGGTCACATAAAGCTGCATATTGGCCACAGTAACACTACTCAGACGTAAATTGTGAAATATACGCTTTTCATGCAATTAAGAGAACAGGACCGTGCGGTTTGTGCATCGATACCAGTTCATATAGCATCAATCCAGCTTCATTAAGCGTGACATGAGGGTGAAGCCCTAATACTGCTACCAATACAGTTATGCCATTTGTCTGATGAGACGTCAATAGAGCGCCGAGCTGTCGATTTGTCTCCCCGGCTGGACACTTGTTCCTTCTGTCCCCTGATCCCCACTTAGTTCACATGGACGCCACATTAGGTGTGTTGGTCTCTACCTGAAGTCATATCATTTCCAATATGAGTAAATCTTTAATTTAGAGAAGCTGAGCCAGAAAGCATCGGTCTTGTTTTCCATTAAAGGGACAAAGAAGTCGCAGAAAATCAAAAACCTGGATACTGTTAGAGAGAATACTTACAGCAGGAATGACTGGTTTTAGACTAATATGTCCACGTATTGATGCCATCCTCTGGTGTGTGGTGCTGACAGCCTTTTTTAATATTCCTTTATGACTTTATTTGCCCTCCCTCCATCTGCTCTGTTTTGATTTTAAACCCCCACCTCGCTCTCTGTGTAATACTGTTACTTAAACATTAATGCCATTTATTCTGGGAGGCGTCGATGCTCTTTGATTTTTTTCCTCCCATCTCTCGGTGCCTCTCCTCTGCCCTCGCTCTGATTTACAATATCGTTACTAATACATTTATGTCATTAGCTCTCCACCTGGATGTCAATTTCTCGTCCCCACTTGGAGGATTTTGAGGAGATGATCATTGATCTGGACCACACGTCGATGCTCAACGCACGGATCAATAGCTCACTTATGGCCGGATCAGAAACGGGACGACTGGGAGGCTTTAAAGAAAGAACCTGAAAACATGTCAATAGCCAAAGAACACGAGTCTAGATTTATCCTGTTAATCTTTCTCTGCTCTGTCTTTGATCTGAATCAGGTATGGAGCTTTACACATTCATTCATATCGATGTTTGATGCTCTTTAAGTTCTGTCTCCTCTGAAACGGGCTTTAGAAAATATCATTATTTGCAGACAGAGACTTTGGCGGTTGCTATAAATACTAAACATCCAGCCATCTGTGCAATAAACGACCAAATTCAGAGGAAGAGAGATAAGTTAGGGTCCAAATTTAGTTTTTGATGCTTCGCTGTCAGATTGAATTAAATCCAAAACAAAGCGAACACTAAACAGAAGGTCTGCAGGTGTTTGGCCCTAAAGAAGCACATCCAGACCGCCGTGGCTGGAGCTCCACCTCGAACATGTCTAAGAACAGAGTGTGTTCCTTACCATCCATTTAGCATCAGCTCAGTAGATTGTGTTCATTCACATTCACAATGTTTGTTCAATGTTTTCCCAGTGAAGCAGAAAAAAAGGCCTTTAACGCTGCTCTACATTAAGCCCACTCCCTATCCGGTTAGTAGGATGGAGTTTGGATGCTTTGATGCCTCTTGGTGGCTGGAAGACCGAAGCGGGTCCTTATGGTTTGCTAAAACCCTCGACTCAGTAGTTAACATGCAATATGGGTTTGTGAACGCTGCACGGTAAGCGTAGGGAGAATAAACTAAACTAAAACTAAAGTTCTCTTCACATTAAGGTTGACAGAGGAGAAGAACGTCGACAGTTTAATAAAGATGAAGCTTCAAGAATGCGTCTGCTTGGTGGCCACACTGGTGACGCTGCTTAAAACAAGAGGAAGTGTTGGAATATAATGTCCCAGCAACTGTTATTACAAAAGGAGCTTTAACAGACTGTTAGTCCTTCATGGCTTCTAGAGGATGACTTTATTTCTAGTGTCATCATGTGAAGTTATTGTGTTTGATATCACATGAAAAATCCTGAAAACCTTGGTGTGAAGAATATTTATGGTCGGACAGGATGACTCCTACTGACTTTGGTAGATTCCTAATTATTCTTCTAGTGCCACGAGAAGCTTGTTTTGGGGGTTTGAGTGTAATATCTGTACAACAGTTGGATGGATTTAATAGTTTCAAAACTTCTTAGATCTCAGTTTGTGTTCAGAAACATTGACTAGAAGTTGTGGTGTTGCTTCTCGTCGAGCTCCAGTCAAACCACCTTTATTGATTTCACACTTTGAAAGCAGCAGTCACTGAGAAAGAAGATTTAAGCTTCAGTTTACCAGATTTATTTAAATGTTAAGACCCTACAGTCTCATGACTTACACCAACACCACCAAACCTCCTCATGCTGCACTTTAAACATGGAAATATTCCTTTATGTCTAACAGAGTCGGATACTAGACACCAGAGGACCCCCTGTGCACACCAATGGCTTAAAATGTCAGAATGTGACGCCCTGGGAGAGGGCCCACAGAGATTCATGCTGCAGTCCAACCAAAGAGATGGTTTTTTAATAGCTCTAGAAAAAGAACTGAACACTAAAAGCCGCGGCTCCCTTTAAAGAACTGAAATCCCCATCGCTACTGCTAAACAAGCTAACAGGCTAAACAGGAATGAAGGACATGGAAAACACAATCTGTTGTTCCACAAACACACGTAGACACGTCATGTTTTCCTGTTTGAACTCGTCTGCACCACATCGTCTATTTAATACAAATGTTACGGTTTGAAGTTACGATTAAACAAGTTGTGTGGGACATGGCAGCACATCCTTTGGGTTGTGAGTATGTTTTTATTCTCCTCGTAGGAATACGTCCAGCTCCTCTCCGTCCTCGTCTCTTTGTCTCACTCTGTCTTTGCTCGTGTCCCTCCAGGAAGCAGAGGGTGTGTTAGGTAGCTAATGGCTGGAGGCTTTCTATTCCTCCCAGCCTCTAATGTGCTGCACACACACACACACACACACACACACACACACACACACACACACACACACACACACACACACACACACACACGCATCACCATCAGCATTCATCCTGCTCCCACAATTCATTGAGGCAGCGTGACACACAAAATGGCTGCAGCTATGAGTGAGTGATGATGAGATCCACTGGTTTTACTGAATAGAGGAGATATGCGTCGTGGATTAATTGAATTAGACTTTTTTTTTTTTCTCTCTCACAAAGGGTTTCAGGAGCAAAACAACTCAGAAATCTTGTTCCAAGCAGGTGGAGCCGACGTGTTTGTAACTCCTGCATCTCGTTGTTAAACTTGTGTTCCTGGTATCCGTGTGTTCTTCTGTTTTTCTTATTTCTAGTGTGTATATATAGTGGACATATCTCGCCTTTTTGCTGCTGTGACGCTGCAGATTTCCCCTTGTTGCACTAATGAAGGATATTTTATTCTATGAGGGTGAAGGCGGGCGTTATTGTGAGTAAATCAAATGATGTGATCGACGCTGTTCAGCGGTAAAACATAGCAGTTTGATAATAAGAGCTGAAAATGGAGAGAAAAGAGTTTTTCCACTTATTCTTTGTGCACCGGCCTGCGTCTATGTGATGTGACTTTAGGAATAAAAAGCAGCTGGAGGAGTCGAGGTGGCAGAAACACAAGACTTTCACTGATTTATGGTGTTTCCAGTTGTTGTTTTTTGTTTTTCTGCAAAACTACTTTGTTCAATTTAGGCACCAAAACTCCTTTTTTAGGTTTAATAAAAGATCTCGTTTTATCTTAAATCACATCAATGCAGAACATAAAGCTGAGTTTGTTTCCTGCTTCGGCGACGTCCCACCTAAAGAACATAATGTTCTGTGGAGCTGGGCCATTTTATTTGTGTAGTGTGTTTTAAACGGAGACTGTTCTCACCAGAACACTGTTTGTTTGTTAGAAGCAGCGTTTTGTCATTGAACCGCTGCTAAACCTGTAACGGTGGGATGTCCAGCAAAGCCTGCAGTTCATCCTGATGACAGTCTGATTTCTTTTGGCCGTGATCTTTAAACAGCTTCACATCTACTATAATAAGTAATAATGCCAATAAAACATAAATGACTAATTATGTACAAGGTGTTGCTTGTAGCACCAAACCATCAGAGAAGTTTTTTTACTTTATGCTTCTCATCAGTTCTGTGGTTACTTTTAGTGCCTTAAGACTTGTGTTTACAGCAATAAGATAAAATACGGCACAGTTAGCATCTATTTAATAAACATAGTCCAGCATTTAGAAGCTAAAGAGGAAGATATTTGTCTGAGGAGACGGTGGAAACTAAACTAGAGTTCAATTCAAAACTAAAGCTGCAAAAGAAAAAGAAAAGTATCTGAAAGCACAGCCCTCCTCCTGCAGCTCTTCCTCTCCAGTCAGTTCTTAGTCTGACCATGAACACAGGCATCAAACAGGCGACAGTCAAGCTTCACCCACGTTTAAACCCGTGAAAGTCTTCTGTCTAAGCCAGTGCACCACATTTTATTCCCACTTTGGTAGTTTCTCACCAGTTCTTGGTGAGAAGACCTGTGATTGGTTCAAGTCTCCATCACAGGCTGGATTTTCTGAAGCCTGAAAGTGAAGCTAAAAGGAGGCTCAGAAGTCTGGTTTCCTGTCAGACTGCTTGAAATGTTGTTGTGGAATATTTGCTCAGTGTCGCACCCCAAAAAACCTGCCTTCCTCTGCTGTAGGCCCCGTTTACAGGCAGCACAAACGGTGATACGTCACTGGTCCTCTGGTTTCCACGTAAACGAAGCTACGAGCTACAGATCAGATCTGGAAACTCCATCTTTAGTTTACATGTAGACAGGAGGAAGAGTTTGACGTCACAGTGAGCGACTGAAGTGTCATCAGCGTCATACGTGTGCGACCATGCGATAGAAAGTCAATGTTTTATCCTCGTTGTGTCTCTATCAGCACATGTAGGAGCAGCTCCACTCCTCTGACGGTCCAAACTAACCACCCCAGTATCACTGAAGTACCAGGAAGTTTTCGTTGTTGTTTTTTCCAGGATTCTGATTGGCTAGCATGCTTCTCATTACACTGCCCCCTGCAGGTCTAGCAGCTCATAGCAGCTCTGAACCACGTGTTTATGCGGGTTTGTGTAAATGAAGATGTTTTTTCTGGTGTGAACGATGTTATTTTAGAAAGTGTAGATCTGTTATTGTGAATCCCGGCTACGTGTAAACGTGTCCTTAACGTCCCTGTCGTGTATCTGGATGTGTTAGAGAACATGTTCACTCTACCACCGATATGAGGAGATGCTGTGGTCGTGTGCTTCCTGTTCGGCCGCCTGGAGGCCAAGAGAACAATGAACGCCTCCTTCAACTTTGGAATATCGCAAAACATATTTGAAAAGACGCAAACACATAAGAAACATGCATGTAAAACATCTGTTTCGTTTAAAAAGTGAATGACTGCTCTGTGATTTCTTGTGTTCCTTCACTGTAGAAGAACCTCAAAACCAGCCGTCTCCACCATGAATCCAGGTGTGTCTGTTCAGTCATACGTTTAAAGCCATTACATGATCTACGTGAGTGAAGCTGCTTTCTTGCTCGCTGACAAACTTTTAACACCGAGATAGATTTCTTTCCGACAAAGACTACCTTCCTCCTCTGCCTCTGCACACACATACAGCACCACCACCCCCGGTGTCACGACCTCCGACCCCCCGGTGATGCCATTCCTCTGGCCGGAGGCAAATTAACCCCCGAGGAGACGAGGATACAGACTCCCTCTGTATCCCTGTCGGTCCATGTGTGTGTACATGTTGTTGTTCTGTAGGAGTTATGTTGTGTGTGTGTGTGTGTGTGTGTGTGTGTGTGTGTGTGTGTGGGACTCCCAGCTCTGTGTGTGGCCCATTTACACTCAGGACCTGCTGCTGTCTCGTAATCAGATTGCCATGTTTCTAATTAAATTATCAGAATTCTGTTCCAGATTATGAACGGAACAAAGTCTCACACACACACACACACACACACACACACACACACACACACACACACACACACACTGTGGGATTCTCTATCTCCCCTCGCTGCTCTTAAATCTACGTCGTGTCAAAACGCTGCCAAACACATGCACAGATTCTGGCGGATAAATTCCCTCTCTTTCTCAACACACACTGGCTCACGCCCAGGATGCCGTTCATCACTGTGGCAACAGCAGCAGGCCAGGACGACGACCTCTGACCCCTGCAGAGGTCAGCTCCCGGGGGTCAGAGTGGCTGTTTGAAAAGGAAGACATGCAGGCATCTGGCTTGAAACAAGGAAGGCTCTGTCTGCATTGGCAGTGGTGTGTGTGTGTGTGTGTGTGTGTGTGTGTGTGTGTGTGTGTGTGTGTGTGTGTGTGTGTGTGTGTGATATACAGATACAGTAGTGGATATGTGAAGTCACCTTTTTCTATGTAAAACAACAGAAGATGATCCAAAGTGATTTCCATTTGAAGTTAAAGATGAGCAGAACACATTTAGCTGATTAACTGGAATGTTAAAGTCAAGACTTTACAATATTGTGGACAGAAACCAGAGGATTTATTTTCCAAAAGCTGCAGGTGGTTCAGTGGTTAGCACCGTTAGCACCTCACAGCTAGAAGGTCGCCGGTTCACATCCCGGTGAGGACACCCGGGATCTTCCTGCGTGGAGTCTCCATGTTCTCCCCGTGCAGCGTGGGTTCTCTCCGGGTTCTCCGGCTTCCTCCCACAGTCCAGAAACATGCTGAGGTTAATTGGTGATTGTAAATTGTCCGTAGGTGTGAATGTGAGTGTGCTTGGTTGTCTGTCTCTAAGTGTAGCCCTGTGATAGACTGGTTACCTGTCCAGGTGAACCTGCCTTCGCCCTGAGTCAGCTGGGATAGACTCCGCCCCCCATGACCCTGGTGAGGATGAAGGGGTAGAGGTGATGGATGGATGGACTTTGCGGGAAGAAACCTCAAAGCAGAACCAGTTCAGGGAGAGCAGCCGTCCTACTGAACCGGTTGGGATGAGCAGAAAAGATGAGACACACCAAACACTGAAACAAACCAGCAGAGAGAAAGACATGATGCATAAATACATGAAGGAAAACACATAAAAAGTCACCACATTGACATGAAAGCAAAGTTAGAACACTTTGGTGAAAATAAAAACAAGTAAAAATCAAAGTTTAAAGGTAAAACATGAAGAGGAAGCTTTATAATCAGCATCTCCACATTCATACATTCATATTTCCTTTTGCACTAGAAATGATCAATAAAACAACAACAGTAATAAAATAAATCTCAGTTTCTCTTGCATTTGGAACGAGATGCTGACGTTTCAGTCAGAGGTGGAAAAACACACAGAGCTCCCTGAAGAAGGATCTGGGTTCTAGATTTGATTTTGATCACCACATATATTAATGTCACTGCACTCGTTAGCAGCCAGAACCTCAGCTCGGTGTAGGAGCTGGAACCTGCCAACGTTCTGCGATGTTTCTGTCCAGATGGAAACCGCGGCGCTGACAGACACGACGGGCTTAATGTCGAGGCTGAATGTTCCACATCTAGAGTTTCTCCGGTTGGGGTCTGATCCGCTGGCAGCTCGGCAGGAGAGCGTTCAGAGTGCTGGATCAGACCAGGAGCCTCGGGTCAAACGCCTCTAATCTTTAAACCACCTGTTTCACATCTTGTTTATGACTTACAGTGAAGTTCAGGTGTTCGAGGTGATTCTCTGAGCCGCGCTGGTTCTCTCACTTTGTCCATATGAGGCTTTTTCTGCTTCTGGCAAAGATGTGATGAAGGTAATTAAACCTGCTGCAGTCAGGAGGTGTGACTGCACTGACATGCTTTTTTTAATTTGACTGGAAATATCAACTGAACCAAAACCTGTGGAGGTAAAGAAACAGACCTGATGGCGTCCGTCTGAAACACCTGGTGGTGATCAGCTCTGTGCATGTTCAGCCTGAAGCCGCTGAAGCTTTAACGCTTACATTAGATGTTGTTTTATTCAGCTGTGGCTTTATTTTCCAAATTAAGTTCCACATTTAACAGGAAACCTGAATGCATCTGTAGTGCAGCTGTGGAGAAGATACCAGTTAGACCAGTTAGACCAGTAGGACCACCGTTCTCTGCGCTTCTTGTTGGAATCATGGTGCATTTACTTCTGTATTTAATGTTGTCATTTAAAAATCTGCTTCTTTTAGGTGTTGTGGAGAGACAAGTTAGTTTGTGTTGTCTGTTGGTTTTAATTATGCAGCTTATAGGGAATGAAAAGGTGACTCAAAAACCATTTTTACTGTTTAAATACAAGATATTTTTAACTTAACTGGTTGCACATGTTGAATTGTTCTGACTTTTTCATGTCTTTTAGAAGATTTATCGAAGCACTGATATAAAATTCTAACAAAGTTATAAGTGCTACGGGGCTGTCGTGTTGATTTAAGACAACAGCAGGTTTTCTGTTTCCAGAGCTGTAAGTTTAGGAGCTTTAATAATGTTTTGTATGTGTTCATGACCAAACTTAAGAACAACGTCCAAACTGCAGTGATAGTGTTATTATTATCATATCTGTTTTATATCCATAATTAGCAGTTAGCTCACCAGGCTAACTACACTCACCCCTTCTGGAAATTACACCCCCATCAAAAGACAAGAACAATTCTGGACACTACAGGACTTTAATAAAAGTTATTCTAATCAGGCTTCATCCTCCAAACCGTCCTCTGCACTGGATGTGAATCGTGCTGCTGCACCCAAACTCACATGTGCAGCTTTGTGTTTGTCTTTCTCATAAAAGAGATATTTATACAATAAAAGCCCTCCTCCCGCCACAATAAAAGCCCCTCTTAGTGTATGTGTTGTTGTTTTATTTTGGATTGACAGCACTGCTTCACCCCTTACTGCTCGGCCGCCCTGCCAGTCCTGCCAGCTGTCCGTCACTTCAGTTCCCACTGATGACCCTTTCCCATAACCCCTTCCTCCCACACACACACACACACACACACACACACACACACACACACACAATATAGTAAGCAAGCGAGATGGAGGGAGAGAGACTCTTTTTCTAAAATGGTGTCAGTGTTAGAAGTATCAATCACAATGACAGAAAGAAAGTCGGGAATCGCACACAATCACACACCTAAATGTACACACACACACACACACACACACACACACACACACACACACACACAGCTACACACTCTGTCTCTGTCTCTCTCTGTCATGCACCCATGCAGACATATAATCACTCCCACCAGCAAACACGCAAAACACACACACACACACACACTTCCTCTTT
>NW_007578510.1:76326-91742 GCF_000690725.1 Stegastes partitus | reverse complement strand
AAGGTGTAGAGATGATGGATGGATGCTGTAAAGGCCTGGAGATGATCTCTGTTGTGGATTGATGCTGTACAACTATAAGCAAATGCAGCAGTTGTTCTAGTTTGTGGTCAGGAGTGAATAAAGACGACAGACGTGAGACTCTGGAAAAGTGAAATGTTGATCCACACACGTCTGGGCTGAAGTGTGCGTTTAGTGCACAGACCACATGAGCACAAACCAAGCAGTGAGTCACAGGTTTGATTCCCGACCAGCTGGACGTCCACCGCCCTGCTGCTCCATCTGCCATGTTTCTGCCACGTCTCCTGTCTATCTGCACTGTTTCTGTCTAATAAAGGCAACAAGAATTCTCCAAAAGATCCTAAAAAAAAAGGTTAAAAAAGTAAAGTACACACATGACGCATGAGCACACGCGGCGGGTCTGTGTATTGTCAGCTTCTGGCACACACACTCCTGCTTTAGCGTAATGGATGGCCGTGTCACACGCTAAGCACTGTTTAACTTCACCGCCGCGACAGTGCATGTGTGTTTGTGTGCGCTTCAGGATGTATGAAAGGCTGGTCAAGTGTGTGTGTGTGTGTGTGTGTGTGTGTGACTGATATCCATCCATCACATCTGAATGGTGCTGATTGCTGACAGGAAATGCCCACGGCCCTCCTGCTTCCTGATTGGCCGGTCCCTGCGGGCTGCCGGGTGGACGGGATGTTAAATGGCGAGATTGAAAGTCACAAGTTGATGAAATTAAACAGCGAGAATGAAAACAGTGTTCAGACCTGCAGCGGTCACTTTCTGGGTAGTTTGGTCCTCAGGAGGCAAACAGTCGCCACCAGATGCCACCGGGGGGCAGCAGCGAGTAGACAACTGAACATGAGGAGGTACCTGATGGTCATCAGGAACCTTTGCTCTGGAGGTTAAAAGGGATTCAAGCTATTTATGTTTGTCTCATCCAGTTTTTCCTCCTGGTTGCTTTTGTTGGCTGTAAAAACATAATTAAAAACCAACATGTCTGATTGGTTGGCACAGCTGATGAAGTCATGTGACCTGACACCACACATCTACTACACATATCTCTAACTCTGTACTACCTTCTTACCATGAACTCAGCTAGTTTTCTTTTGGAGCTGTTCCACTGTGATGCAAAAGACTTCTTCTGAAGTTTGTGGAGAGTTTTGAGTGTGAAGCAGCAACAGCAAGAAATGGTTCGTTTAGTAACTTCAACCTCATGTCCTCATGTCTCAGTAACATCCATCCATCATCTCTACACCTTAGTCCTCACTCGGGTCATGGGAGGCGGAGTCTATCCCAGCTGGCTCAGGGTGAAGGCAGGTTCACCTGGACAGGTAACCAGTCTATCACAGGGCTACACTTAGAGACAGACAACCAAGCACACTCACATTCACACCTACGGACAATTTACAATCACCAATTAACCTCAGCATGTTTGTGGACTGTGGGAGGAAGCCGGAGAACCCGGAGAGAACCCACGCTGCACGGGGAGAACATGGAGACTCCACGCAGGAAGATCCCGGGTGTCCTCACCGGGACGCCAACCAGCGACCTTCTAGCTGTGAGGCGCTAACGATGCTAACCACTGAGACACCTGCAGCCCTATGGAAATATACACTACATTTAATATTACTGGATAAATCTCTATTGTTGCTCTGTCACACAGCTTCTGTGATGACATCAACACATCTTGACTATGACATCAGCGACATGATCAGCTGATCCAGATAATGTGCAATGCTATGTTCAAAACTGCCACTTCCAGAGTCCAACATCTTGTTAAAACAGGAACCAATGGAACTGCAGCACCGCCTCCATCAGTAACACTGTCTCATGATGCTTTGTCCTCACCTGGTGCCTACAATACCCACAATGCAGTTCAGCAGTTTGGTGAGAGGTTTAGGTGCACCGTGCTGCTGATATGGACAGAAGCTGTTGGCCTCAAGGAGACGCTTAGACACTTTATTTTTCCTACAAATGCAGAAGTTGTTGTGGAATCAGTGGTGTTCAGCTTTCAGGCTCCGTTTATGCACCTGATAGCAAAGAAGGATTCTGCTGTTGTTGACTGGGATGGACTCCACATCCACTGATGCACAGTGTGCTCACGTCTATGGATAGGTGAGAATATATTTGTGCACGTTCACATAAAACCTGATCAGGTCCATAAACAAATGATCACACAGTTACAGCTTTGTGTTGACGAACCCATGATAACACACCACATGTGTATGAATGAAAACACACAAAACAAACCAGACATCAGGAAGGTTTAACCCACATGCAGGAGAAAGATCAGTAATAATCCTTATTGGAGGAGTTTTCTCAACGTTTTAAGCAACTTATGAAGCAACTAACTGTGGAAACTAGAGACTGGTTTGATATTAAACTGATCTACGATAGGTTCATATGTTTTTACCAACAGATCTACATAATCTATGACAGCGCGGTGTTTTCAGCCAGAGGAGAGAGAAAGAAGCCATTAGATATCCTCCTGACAGGTTTCATCAGATGCAAAATACGAATGAAGAAAGAACGCATGAAGCAGTGGGCTCAAAGGGGTTAATTATTTCTGACAATACGCAGCATGCTGAGCTGCAACAGCACGAGAAAGCATGAAAAATCACATTCATTAGAAACAAGCACACGCCCACAAACACACACACACACACACACACACACACACACAGTCCTGAACCGCATTGTTTCCTGAACAAACTACATAAGTGTATTATTGCATGATGTGGCCCCGAGCGCTGCCCATTTCCATAATAATTCATGATGGTAATTTTCTGTGTTTGGCTATATGTGCTTTCAGCGTCGGGCTTTTGCAAGACAGACTACAGACACAGAAACACTCTGTGCATTTATCCTAATGTCTCCGCTGTCCTCTCTCTGCTCCATTATCATTTATATTGTCACACACGCTGACCTCTGACCTCCGACCTTCACATAATACTGAGAGGTTATTCATTAAATTCTTTAATTACCACATTTACCCTAAATTCTTGTATAATATCCTGAAAAGGCTGATTGTTATTAATGATAATGTTGGCTTTTTATTACAATTAAATGCTTCAAGTTCACCTTTTTAGAGAACAAAAGAGAATCTCAGATTCAGATTCATTCAGCTTCGTCTTACAAGTGTTTTTAATCGTTTATTTTCCATAAACCAAGACCCCATTACAGGAACAAAGTTCTGCCTTTCCATTTTCATCACAGAAATGCCATTTTCACGAGTAATTCAACTCATTTCATACAAAACACTTTATATTTCCTGCACACTCATGAGCCAAACACAGAGTTTATGATATACTGTTGGTTCTTTGTGCTCCATAAAACAGCATCAACCTCCTGAAACCTGAACCTCCTGAAACCTGAACCTCCTGATGCTCTCTGGTCGTCCGGCACCAAAACTTTAGCAGCAAGTCAGTGTTCTTACTTCTTATGCATTTAATATAAATTAGAAACAAGTTATGCTTAATTACAAAATATGTCTATTTTCTATTTTTTCCCCTCATCATATGCAGCGCTTAACGAATTTATGAGACCACCTGTCTAACTTGGTGAGCATATATAAATATATAGACCATCCAGCATCATGAAGAGCTTTAATTTGCGCTCAGCTCTCCACGTTCTACCGTCTTGAACAGGAATGAGGAATTTTAAACCCAATCTGAGCTGCTGGGCTCCTCTGAGACGTCAGAGATTAATCAAGCATCACGTTCACCCACTAAAGCTCATTTTTCTGTTCAGGAATGCAAGTAATTAACTATAATTTGACATTTTAATCAAGAATTAATAATGTGCTTTACTATTCTTTCTTTTATTTTAGCATTAAAGATGTTATTTCAGTTAAAGAGCTTCTACATGCTGGTCTATTAACCATCACAGAAACATAAGAAATGATTTTGTTAATTACCAAGGCTGTTCATTTAGGGCAGCTGTGGCATAAACCTTAAATTGTTTAGCTCTGTATTAGTACACTGTTGCCCATAAAGTTGGAATTTTTTCCCTCTTCCTATGAAATGATTGTGACAATGTGATTTATTCCTGATAGATAAAGTGAACATCGTCTCAAAACTTTATCGATATCACAATATAAACACAACACACATCACAGTAAAAGTTTAACCACAGTTAACTTTTAATAAACTGTCTATTCAGGCTTAAACTAAACTGAACAACAGGATTAAAGGTTTAGTTTTAGTCCTTCACCCTCGGTCCCTTTAACAGGAAACACACATTCGAGGGGATTTCAGCATCAGAGTGTCCAGTATTACTCTTTAAAAGTCACTAATACTGATATAATATGTCACTGATCAGTGACATGGTGGTGTTCTGTCCACCAGCTGGTTGATGGAGTCAGTGTTCAGGACGTCCCACCTTCAGTCACATCCTGGAGTCAGAACCGGTTCCACCTGCTAACTGGGACTCAGTATGTGATCATTGGACCTGATCAGAGATGATGACTGATGTGTATAAATAGAAATAAAAAGAGGAACGTGTCTGTAAACTAAAGTTATTCCAGCTCTATGGGCGACGGTGTGAATGGATGTAGGAGGGGAGCAGAAGGACTCCCTCTGCAGGATGTCTCTGCTTTTCTTGTAGCTTATTGTTGAAGAGGAGAGACTTTCTCTTAGTGAGCAAAGATCTACAGCAGGTCTAATGTTGTCGTATGAAGAGGACACACGGTGGTAAACTGAACTGAACCACTTCCTGTAATGATCCATTCACTTTATGTCAGTTCAGAATCCCTGAACTAATGATTGAAGTCACTGATGTGTTGCTAGCGAGAGTCTTTAGCCTGCAGGGAGCGAGTGGATCCTGCAGTAAGAGGAAACAGGTTCGTTTCACCGTGAGGCCACAGAGCGCGCTCAGTGGCGTTGTGTTCTAGTGAACAGTGAACCTGACCCGAGTGAGCTGAGAATCTGTCCGGTCGAGTAAGTTCAAGTGTAAAACCTGAGATCAGCTCAGGAGAACATGAGAACCTCCAACATATCAAGACTTAGAACTATTACCTTTTGGTCAGGCTTCAGTTTTAGTTCAGGGACAACGAGCTCTGGAGGACCAGATCAGATCAACTTTATCGATCCCTTACTGGGGACATGTTGCCAGATACAGATGAGACCAGAAGTCCAGCAGTACAGTAAAGCTAAACATGAAGATGTAATAAAGGTATAATAAAGACATGGTGAGTTTACATACGCATATGAATTATATATAAACTGATGTGAGTAATCCATAACGCTGAGAGGAGCTGCTTTAAACTGTAGCAGCCTGCTGTGGGTCGTGGCTTCATCCAGCTAAAGTCCAGGAGATCTATAACCACATGAACCGGGTCCATCTGCAGCTCTCAGTGCTGTTAATGTTACATGTTAGTGTTGCTCTGCCTGTCCCACATACAGCAGCTCTGTGTTTATAAGCTCAGCACAGATCAGTAACCCTGAAAATAAGAATCAAACCGAACACAGACGACATGAAAACGACCTTTATTTACCTGATAGTCGTTTGAAAATTGAGTAATAACATCAAAAATCCATTCATACGTGTATATTATGGGATGTTTTAACCCATAACTGTGGACTTACACTGAGCCAAAGCTTGTCTATTGTTATTCAGCTCACATCAGGTGTGTGTGTGTGTGTGTGTGTTTAACGTGTGTGTGTGTGTGTGTGTGTGCGCGCGTGCCAGATAGCATGTAATGAATTCATTAGCCAGCGTTTATTAACTGGTCATTTGCATACGGCTACAAAGACGAAGCTGTGCGGCCAGCAGAGAGCTGATTTGCATGAGAGCGAGCAGCTCATGCATGCGTGTGTGTGTGTGTGTGTGTGTGTGTGTGTGTGTGTGTGTGCGTGCATGATTTAATGCATGCATGACGGCGGTGGTGTGTGCATGCATGAGAAGCACAGAGGAGAGGAAACAAAGAGGCAGAGGGAGATCTAAATCTCAATCTGCTGCACATCCTCTAAGATGTATAGCGTTTGTGAGGCTCTTGTGAGTAAGTGTGTGTTGCTGGTGTGTATTATGTAGATGAGCTGGTCCTGGACACGTGTGTGTGTGTGTTTACAGAGGACGGTGTGTTTGGACTAATGAGCAGAATGTGAGGACCAGCGACGGCCTCGATCTCACGTAGAAGCAGATTTTTAATGTGTTGTTTTATCCACACGGATTCTGAGGAAGATGGTCGTGAACATTATTCATTACAGCATCTTTACAAACTGCCTGATGCTGTGTCGGTCCGTCTTGTGGCGCTGAAGCAGCACGAACCCATCAGGGTAAAGACACAGGACCTCTGGGGGGTCCTGGTCCACCAGTGGATCCTTAGGGTCTGTTGTGGGGTGGAGCATCCGTGGATCGAGCTTCTTCCATCGTATCACTTTGGTCCTCCATTGGATTGGGATGTGAGGGGTTTGGAGGCTGCCTTAACATTTTGGACTCTTTGTCGTGTTCCTCAAGCGCTGCACTGTCCTGCTGGGGGAAGCTGCTGGTGTCGGGGAGTTCTGTTGCTGTGGGGTGCATGCGAAGTCTGGAACACTGTTAAGATTGTGTTTTATCTTCTGTGTCTGCGAGGATCTTCTAGGATCCATCCATCCATCATCTCTACACCTTCATCCTCACTGTGTGGGAGCTGAAACTATTGACTGCATGAAGTTCTTCCTCACATACATCAAACCCAGTTCCTCCAGTTGTGGATGAGCACTTTGAATCCAGAACCTACTCTCGTACTTCAGCCTGTTCCAGATGTTAGAGGTCAGGCTGCCCACGTGCTTGGCCTGTCAGAGCTCCAGCTGTAGATCATCCAGCTGGTCCTCTCTGTGCGTCGAGCCTCGATGGTAATATGACGCATGGTTTGTATTCTAAAACCTTTATCTTCTTCTTCAAGGGCTCCAGTTTGCTCAGGTTTCTTCTTGTGTTGTGTGACGATGACTTGTCAGCGATTTGTCGAGCTGCTCTTAACATTTAGCTCAAAGCTCCACCATGTGACGGCGTCGTCGTCCTGACAACTGGAGATCAGTAATGTTCAGCTTCTGAATGTGCATTCAGACTGAAAGCCAATCAAATGGTATGTAGAGCTCCAGAAGTTGGACAGAGGAGGAGAGAGCTGGAGACAGTGATGGTACTGAATGTTTATTTAATCTTAAATGAACTGAGAGCAGCAGTGTACCTGGTCTGCATCCCTTCCCTTCATTGTACATCAGTAAAGCTGGATCCACTGAAGGCAGATTAGTTTCTAACTGTGCAACAGAACTGGTTTTACTAACCTGTGATTAGATTTTAGATGAACTTATTGTCTGTTGGTGCAGCCCAACATAAACGTGGTGAACGTGTAAACAAGGGCTGATTTCAGATGTAACTTTGGTTAGAAATATGTTTTTCTCACTGAGTTAACTTGTCCGGACTCATCTTCACTGTCATCCAGAGTGAAGCTGAACCTCTTTGCATCTCCTACATGTTCTCTGCTCTTCTGATCTTCATCACCATGAAGAACTCTGTTAATGACTCCAAATAATGCATCACAACCTGGCTCAAGGTTTGACAAAGGAGGAGAAAAAACACGGGACCTGCAACTAAAAATACGTTGAATTTATCGATCAAGTACAAACTAAACAGAACCAAACGAGACGGAGGCCAGAAGAGAGACCAGTGATCCACCTCCAACAGACCAGACCAGCTGAAACCTGCCCAGAAGGTCGACGCTGAAGCTTCTGAGCTTCTTCCAAAGTCTTGATTTGTTTGACCCGAGACGTGTCGAACGTGTTTCTCCAAACTCTCCACCAGCGAGGGAGAGGAAGGGGTTAAGACGAGCAGGCAGTCTTCACTTTAATCTTCATAATGGAAGCTAAAGAGGACTAATGATACCTTCTCTCTCCTCCTCCCCTGCCTCCCTCCATCCCCCTTCTCCTTCCCTGTTTCCACACCTCCATCCTTAACCCCGCTGACCCTCCCTCGCTGCTTCCCCGGCTCTCTCTCCGGCTCTTTACTCATCCTTCCCATCCCTCCATCCCTTCTCTCCTTAGACACAGCCAGGCGTTACCACGGTGACAAATGGCTCCTCCCACGGCGCAGCGCTGCCCCGTGTGTGCATGTGTTGTGTGTTTGTTTGTGTATCTATATCTGTTTGGCCGTGCGTGCTCGTGGGAATTCGCTGCATGTGTGCTTGTGCATAAATCTGTTTACACGGAGAAAACCAACTGCACATCGTTCCAGCGTTAAATCTCTGCATGAGGACTTAATCTACGGCTCGGGTTAAGTTTAGGCGAGTAGCAGCTACGGTTTGGAAATGACTGCGTGTCAATGAAACATCCTCCGAAGTGATGCGGTGTGTGTGTGACAGTGACGGATAGCCGGTGGTGGTAAACGATGCAGAACTGCCTTTAATAGGAGATACAAGAGGTGGTTAAAAATCCAGCCTAATGGAGAAATATGACACAGAGGGAGGGAGGAAGGCTGCAGGAAGATAAAGAGAGAGAGTTAAAGAAATGATATAATGACAGGAGGAGGCTCACAGGGACAGGAGTGGAAGTGAAACGTGCCTCCAGAGGAGCATCACCACGAGGAACCAAAGTGTTTTTGGTTGGAAGTTGAACTAAAGATGAATGGTGGTGTTTAAATAAATCTGGACAGCTGAGCTAGCAGCTCTGTGAGGCTTCAGAGCTTCATGATGACCTCATGGAGCAGGAACAGTGTTTAGCATCTTAGCTTGGCATGCCAGGACACTGATGCTAACCTCAGAGTGACGGGACGACTTTCGTTTAGCAGCAATCTGTTCATAATCCTAACTTTATGGTAAATCAGGTAATCAGCAAAGTTGTTGAAGCTCTTCATGGGCGGGTCCAGATGTGCGACACTGAGTCTTTAGAAGAAGCTACAAACGTTCATTCTAGACTTTATTTGGAGTCGTCAAAAAACTCTGATCAGAAAAATAACAAACAAACAAACAAACAAACAAACTAAACAGCACATCTATTGAAGCGCTCTCTGGATGAAGGGTCCAGTATTTAAAGATCACTGATATTTAAATATGGAGCAGTGAGAGTGCCAAATTACAGAAACAAATCAATGAAAGAATAATAAAATAAAAGTGGAAATACAAAAAAGAATAAATAAAATAAATAATAAATAATGTGACAGTATAAAGCAATGTTAATCAAAAATGAATCCATGAAAGAAAAGACAAATAAAAGTAGAAAGATAAAGACAAACAATTAAATACAAAAAATAATTAAAAATTTTTAAAAGTAAGTATTTATTTTTATTATTTTTTTATCATAATTTTCATTACAATTTTTAAAATTATAATATAGTATATATTATATATATATATTTTTTTATGTCGCTTTAAAAGCAAAGGAAATATGCGCACAACGACATTCCTAATATCTACATTTTTCTGTGCATATTTCTTTTGCTTTAAAGTGACATTATAAAAATAAATAGATAAATAAAAATAAAAAATAAAAGTTAAAAAATAAATAAATAGATACATTTAAAATTTCTGTATTTAAATATACTAATATTTTTATATTTACAAAATATAAAATATTTTTTAAATATACAAAAATAAATTTAAAAAAATAAAAAATTTTAAAAAATTGTTATCATGTTTATTATTTTATTTATTTGTCTTTATATTTCTACTTTTATCAGCCTTTTCTTTTCTGGATTCATTTTTGATTAATATTGCTTTATACTGCCACATTACTTATTTTGTGCTTTGTTTATTCTGATTTATTCTCTTTTTATTTCCTTTTTTATTTTATTATTCTTTTACTGATTTATTTCTGTAATCTGGTCTCTCTCTGCTCCATATTTAAAGGCTCCAGACTGTAGTTCTCCAGGTCACGAATTGCTCAGTTCTGCCCTCTTCTGGCTAAAATAAGGTCTCACGTCCTCGATAAAACCTCATGCCTCACTGTGGACCTTCCTTTGATTTAAAGTTTTCTGAGTTTTACAAATCTGTCATCTGCTAAATCAGTAATTCATAGTGTTGTTGTCAGAATCTTACAGAAGATTCTTATTCCAGTTAAACATATCTACAAAGTTTTATCCTTCAGCCCAGCGTGGTGCGTAAACGAACCAACGTATTTAGACACCAGCTTCACGTCTTTCCTTTGACCTCCGTTTAATGTCTTGTGTTTTGTGCAGCTTTGATATTTTGAGAAGAAAAACATCCTCCAGTCTGAGTCGACTTTAGAGAGACGCGTTCACTTCTTCTTCCACCAGGGAGCAAGAAGCTCATCGTGTCTGAATCACTTCAGTGAGGATTCTCTGTCTGTCTGATGGATGCTGATGAAGTACGAGGACGACACTCTCACACATTCACAGCTGTTCAGTGAGCAGCCCGCTGAGGTTAATCCAGTTCAACGTGATTCACTGTTTTCATTATTCTCAGGTTAACATTTTAATAACTGAGATCAAACGCTGACGTATCTGCTGCATTTGTTTTGGAATTAACCGATAATTTATCCATTCTGAGCCGGATTTGTTCCCTTGTTCTTCTGAAGCCGCTCCCTCCTGACCGACACCAGGTTCTGTTTGGATCCTCAGAGGTCACATGATTCAAACCGACGGGCCTGAAGCAGAACTTAGAAGCTCCGTCAGGCTTCAGAAAACGGCTGCATGAACTCGTTTCAGTGGAAGAAACTAAGATTTAGTCGTTTAGAAGGACATCTGGACTCTGATCACATTAGTGTTCATGTATTGATTATTTTTCAGTTTTGTTCACTCTTCTTTAAGCTTTTGTGTCTCTTGCCCCGGGTCTATGTATATACATCTATATATATGTGTGTGTGTGTGTGTGTGTGTGTGTGTGTGGACGATGGACATTGATTTTTCTGTGGTTTATTCGCTCCTATCAAAAACATGTCAATAAAAATAACTCAGAAGCAGGAAGTCAGCACCAGCACAGCTCAGATAGAGAATAAAAGGTTTCTGCTGGAGTTGGAGTCACCGTTTGAGACGTGAACATCGTGATTAATAGACTTTCTCTTTGCTTTGGAGACGACATTTTAATTCCTGTCTACATGATAAACACAAAAACTCCTCTTCCTCATAGATTTAACCTTTTTATTTTGAACACCGACTTTCTATCACGTGATTTTTAATTCTTTTCTTCGTGACAAACAGAACGACTCGCTTTAATTCAACCTTTTTACAACGAATTTAATGTGAGATAAATAGAATATGGACTCAACATCTTGTGTTTCTGATGATTATTTATTAAAATAACTTTAACTCGATTCTGATGACATTTATTTTATGTTTCTGTCAGTTACTTTTCACATTGTGCTTATTTACACCACAACGGTTTTTTTTTGTCAATAAGAAAAAAGCTTCATGTTTTCTTCATTTCTCAGTCAGGGTGCAGTTCTCTGGTGTCGCCACAAGGCGGCGCTGTCGCCTGCTTTGTAACTTGCACTTGACTCCACAGATAAAGTTCATCCACTGAAGCTGAGACTCGTTTCAACGTAATGAAAGAACCGAGCTCATAAAAGCCTTTATGTCCTTTACAGCAGCAGGATGTTCTGGATTTTACCAACGGGATCAATAAAGTTCTGTCTCATCTAATCATCTGTTGAACTTTGGTAAACCTTAAAGGCGTTATAGGGTCGGAGAGGTCAGAGGTCATCGCCTGTAGCTGGACGTATTTATTCCAACATGTATGAGGCTAATGACGACACTGTTCACTGGATCAGCGCCGCCTGATCTGCTGAACATCGTTTTTCCTTTCCTGCTGCTGCTGCTGAGGCTCATTTTAATACAGGAAGTCAAAGACAAAAGAGCAGAAAGCAGCCGGGTTCAGAGGCCGCTGAGGATCTGAGGGCTGCTGATTAGGATCACAGCGCCGCTATTGTTCCTGATTTGCATGACGGAGACTCACACGGTTCACTATCGGCGCGTCCATCAGCCAGAAAACCAAAATATGACCCACAGAGTCGGAGGGACGCTCCTGTGATTTAGAACTGAGCTGCTGTGAAGCTGGACACGAGAGTGAATAAAGAATCCTTCTGGGTTATTTATGAATATTCACCATCACTGAATCTGACAGAGCAGGACTCCTGACTGGACACCAGAAGTCGTTTTCACACTCCTGAGGCCTTCAGGGTCTCGAGCTACAACTTTTCCTTAATCACTAATTCTCGTTAACGGCATTTAAACGAGTTCAAATCAACAAGTTGTGACATTTACAAGCTGCTCACACATGAACCGTCTGAACCCTAAAACCCACCGCTGGGTTCTCTTTGTTTTTTAATCACCAGAAATTAACCATTTGTCAACTTAAACCCAAACAGAAAGGTTGGATTTTTACTTTTCTGGTGGTTCTTGTGCAGTATTAGTGCATTACTAGTTCCTTGTGCAGCATTCAGATTAATTTATCATATTTCTTTTGCATTTTATCTTTTATCACTCTTGTTTTATTGTTTCGTGTTTTATTGCTCACCTGTCTCTGACCAGGTGATTTATTTATTAAGCCCATCACTAGACTTCTGATGTACCTCCTCCGTCTGTTTGGCCACAAAGAGCAAATAAAAATCTGGAATCTTCTTGTGCTCGTCGTGCATCACGTGTCACGCTTTCGTTTAGATGCAGAAACCAGAACTCAGTCATGTGACACTGACTGGACTTTTTGGCAGCGTTTCCTCGGAGCCGATTGGAGCAGTCCAGCTCCTCAGTTGTTCTGGTTTCATGATTTATGACATTAGAAGTTTGCTGTTATACACAACAGACCTTTCTGAGTTCTCTCTTGGCTCTTTCTTTCTCCAGCATGTTCAGGTTGGTCACCATCCTGCCGCTGAGCCGCCCTCGGTTGGAGTTTTCCTGCTCTATGCCTGGGTGCTGTCGTGGATGGAACTTCTGCTGGGGTTCTTTAACATCCACACCGGCTCTGATGGAGTGACCAGGAGGAGGATGACTGGGAGGAACCGTCACCATGTTCATGTAACTGGAGGCTGGAACACCTGGATTAGTGCCGCCTCCCTCCGTGACCTGGTTCCTGATAGCAGATAACAACATAATGACACTCACGTCGCCTTCAGTAGCACAGAGGTGGTGGTGTCCTCTGACACCGCTGCTGCTTGGACTCATGGACACTGAGAGTCTGGATGTTGTTGTTCATCAGAAGCACCAGCAGTCAGTCATGTCAAAGGTCTCCGGCTCTGAGATGTGATTCAGCCGAACAGAGCAGCAGCAGCGACCTGCGAAGATGAAAACGCAGCAGTGACCCTGCAGGACCTCAGTGTTTGTGCATAAAGGCAGGGATGCAGATAAAAGGACCACACAGTAAACACTCTGCAGATTTAAAGATATGAGGCGTGTGTGTAGGTGTGTAACGTGTGTGTGTGTTGAACGCTGAGGATCATAACGAGGTTACTCATTAACTCCCGTCCTACTTTCCGGAGCGCTCGCAGCAGATATGAATAGATGCTGTTGGCGGTTTATTCGGTAGCGCTGTCGTTCATTTACAGCCGGAAAACCCCGCCAGGAACCGGGAGGTTCAGTGTTGTTGTTCTGATGCTCCTCCAGCTGTGTAGAAACAGATGAGCTGCTTAAATCTGTTGAGCTGGATGTGGAGGTGCATGTCCAGACCAGATGCAGGGTTCACATGGATCCTCCAGTCCAGAAGAACTGAATCTGAGGCTACGCTCCGTGTTTATTTAGGACATAACATGAGCTGTAGCGGGCGTCTTCTCACCCATAACAGACCGATAACCTGCCTGTCGAGGAGTGATGACGTTGGTCTGCAGCTGATGGTGCTCTTCCAGAGGATCGTAACTCCACCTTGTGTTTTGTAGCAGTGCCATGAGGAAGCGTTAACCATTAACACGTCATAAACCGATATTACCGATCAATAAAAGGTGATTCACGCGTACATGTAGGACTGAACTTAGGAATATGTTGATTGATGGTTTTTCTTCTAAACCATCTGATCTGAGGGTCAGCTTCACCCACAGCTCTTTATTCAGATCGTGGTCGGGTTTATGACGCTGACATGACTCATCACAGGAAAATGTTGACCTCCATGACTTTCCTTTCTGCCCACTTCTCCTTGAACGTTGCATCAGCTGAGAAGATCTGAACCAGCCTGATGGGAGCCGTGAGCTAACATCTGGCTGAACAACCCTCTGAGCCAATCACTGCCATCAGGTGTTTCCTGTAGCTCTCAGTCAGACTCCTGCACCTGTTGACAGGTGTTCTAGTCCACTGCTCATCAGCAAAGGCCTCTCATTGGTCCACTGCTCATCAGCAAAGGCCTCTCATTGGACCACTGCTCATCAGCAAAGGCCTCTCATTGGTCCACTGCTCATCAGCAAAGGGCTCTCATTGGTCCATTTTTGTTTTCTTAAAGTATTCTTTTCAACCACAGTTTAAAAGAGACGTCTTATTTCACTGAATTATAATTTAGCACATTTTTATTTATTACAACTTTTGTCAGTTTCTACTTATTTGAGCTGTGGATTTTTCTTTAATGGAAGGAGATGAATACATGTGAGGACGGTTGTATGTTCGTCACGTTGTCATTTGGAGAAAACATTTTCTACATTTCAGCACCAGTGTTGGTTCAAAACCATCAGTTTGTGGTTAAATTGTGGAGCAGCCGTTCATCTGGTTCTCTCTGCTCTACAGTTTAACATCCTCTACAAACTGAAATGTCCAGAAAAATAACGTGACGAGGACAGACGCGTCTACGTCGTATTTAATGCAGGTTTTGACCAAACGTCAGCAGAAGCTCAGTTTCACTGTCGCTTCCAGCTGTTTGTAGGAGTTTATTAAACATCTGCAGCATCAGGATCCATACGAGTGTCTGAGAAAAGTCTCATTCATTACTTTAACTATAAGTCAAGCTGTCAGCAGGTCGCGCTGTGGACTCCTCTTCCTGTCTCACAGGTGGTTTAATGTACCGTCATGTGTTCTGTGGATCTGTCCGTGACAAACATTAACGTCAAACTGACCCATTTCTGAACCGCAGCATGGCGTCACCTTGGCAGACCGGTGAAGCAGCCACGGTTCCTGTCCGATGTCTGAATCTAAGCACCGGCCCAAACACCGGCCCTGACAACCGCCTCCCCGGCAACGGTCCAGGAGCAACAACCCAACATGGAGGCGCTAAACGCCAACCGGACACTCACTGGTGTAAAACGTCTGTAAGCACAACAACAAACAGGTTTTCTTTCACTTCAAGTCTGTTTTTCTGTGTTTTAAATGCAGCGGTGCTCTTCAGCAGTAAAGCTTCGGCCCATACAGGAAGCATCCGGCGGTAGATTTATTAATAATCAGCTCTGTTATGCTCGAGTCATTCCTGCTCTGAGTTTGACCTTATTAGCCTTAATGAGTAACAGAACCCGACCCGAGTGTTGACACGACAGCTGAACTGTAGAAACCAGGTCGTCAGGAGATGCTAACAGCTGGAC
>NW_007578510.1:61535-76191 GCF_000690725.1 Stegastes partitus | reverse complement strand
TCAGTGGGCGTGGCCGACCGCAGCACCTGTAACTCTGCACCTGAGAGGAGGCAGCCAGAGGAGCCAGTGTGGTCGGGCAGCACAGGAGGAAGCAGAGAGATGGAGGATGAATAAATGACCAGCCAGGAGACGCCTCTGAACCCTTCAGCCAGGTGGACGACGCCTACGTTTTACCCTTTTTATTGTTCTGATCCGTACAAACTCACCTCAAAGTCCCACTTATTCTGGCTCCAGTGCAGCTGTGGCTGAAGGAAACATGGATGACGGACTTTCACCTGCCAACAAACGAGGATTAAAATCTGTCAGGTGAGACCTGCGTTTGGTTTTCCTGCCTCTCTGCTGAGACAGCTCGTTACCAGCCGGTCACATGTGAGGCCTGCTTCACGTCTGAGAGGAAGAAGTGCGACGAGGTCAACGGGACGCTCTGTGAGGGAAAAAGGCTTCAGGAGGTCTGGAGTGAGAGGGCTGGAAACTGAACCTGAACTCAACACCGCTGGAAGGAAACAACATCTGGCTCCACATCTGCTTCCAACAGGTGAGTCAGTACATTTACTGAAGGTGTAATCTGACAGCTGGAGTTACTTCTTATATTAGGATCAAGTTTAAAACACTCTTATGCATCGTCGTCGCTGGTTGTCGTGTTTCTGATCCTCTGAGTGTCAGCAGCTTCCCAGAAACACACATGATCCCGTCTACCTTCTCACAGGTGTTCACTGTTTCACAAACCGAAGCACAGGTCAGAAAAAGGATTTGTGCATCACTGCTTATTTCTTTTTCTCATCTACACTGAAGCAGTTTCAGTGAACCGCATCGAACTGGTGAAGCTCAGATGATCGACCAGTTTCACTGCAGATGACAATAAAGATTCTCTTCTATGATTACATCATATAATAATAGAACAGAATAATAGTAATAATACAAATAACATATCAATACCAGCGGCATTTTTACTGCTGAACAGACGCCTTTAGTTTCAACACTTTCAGTAAATTTAGCTGATTATTTTATTATTAAATGCATTTTTATATAATTTTAATTCAGCACTTTTACTCATCATGGAGTACTTTAACGCTGAGATATTTAACCCCTGTTGCTCCGCCTCGTAAATCTACATAAATCACATCTAAAGCTGCCAGAGACGTTCATCAGGTCAGATTAACGGCGACACTTCTCACTCAGAGGAATATAAACCTCCGGCTGCAACATGAAGGAGTGTTTCAGCTTTAATTTAAGGTTTTCTGCTGATTAAATGCTTCAGAATCAGTCTCTGGATAAATCTGCAGCTCCTGATTTGAGAACTTGTTGATTTTTGGACTTTCAGGAGGAAAAAAAAAAGCTCGAGCTCCAGCTGATTAAAGCACAGATTTGTTGTTGCTGCCATCCCACAGTTCAACATTAATAACTGCAGGCAGCTGATTTTCCATTAGATAGACTTTTAACTTTATTTTATTTATCCAAAAATGTTCTCCTGAGGTCCCAATAACTTCTCACTCTGCCTCCACCAACTCTCCAAATCCAACTTAACCTGATGTTCATTGATTTCTGTCACTTTCCTTCACACATGTAGAACATCTCTCCCAGTCAGAGTCTCATCACAGCTTCTGTCACAAGCTGCAGCAGCTTTAATCCTCCATATGTCCAACACGTCCACGTCTACCTTCCTGTTTGATCTTTTCTCTCTCATACATGAATGCTAACGTCCCAGTTGGTAGCTCCGGGACTCCACCCAGAGAAGGCTATCTGCAGTGCTTTGTCATAGTTACACAACCTGTTTGATCAAGAAAAACCCACCAAATTCCTTCCAGATGTAGTTTTCTTTTCTAAAATACTTTAGTTATACTGTTGTGTTCAGTTCTGTGATCGACGAGAAGTTTTTCCTGTTTTACTTAAAAGTTTGTGAACTCTGAAGCTGTTCATCGTTGTTTTACTTCCATCTGCACACAGTCTGATGGCTTCACGTGATTTGAATGATTTATTAGTCAAATGTGACTGAATGGATAAATATTTTACATGTCACGACTACACGGTTTAGACTTCATCTGTGATGTTAAACTAAAGGTTAAGAGAACAGGGCTCATTCATTCCAACTACGGGACGTGAACAGAAAAAACAAAAAAATGCATTCTGGTATCACGGCTTTGTGTATGAAGGTGTTTCTGTGATAGCGGCGGGTCAGTCTGACTCACTGGACGTGACTAAAGGTACAAATACGACTTTATAACTGTTTTTGTTCTTCTACTGTCTTTGGGTTCATGTCTTCAAATTCCTCATCACGATGGGAAACAACGACCTCCAAGCTAGAAAGCTAAACGCTGAAGAGTTTGGTCATAGATTTGGATCAATAAGGCGATAAGGCTGCCCTGCTTGGTTCTTTATGGTTCTCATGATCCAAAGCACCAGAAAAGGCAGAAGCGAAGACTGCAGACTGGAAAATATGGACAGAAATACTGCCGGGTTTTATATAAATCAGCGTTACAAATGTTTTATTGGGTTCAGCAGGTTTAATGAGACCAAGTTCACAATCTTATCTTAGCATAGTAGCACGCTAACGTTAGCCAATGAGCTTAAAGTACAGGTAGGGATCATAGGATGGATATTCGATCGGATATTTTGTCATAAAATCACCAAACTGTGTCAGTGCACTGTGTGGGAGCCATGAATGTCCGTATTAGACTTTGTACCGCTCTATCTGATCTTATCGACGCTTATTGAGATGTTTAACTGAATTACTTTGACCTGTTGGTGCCAGAAAAGGTCAAACTCATCCCTGGTTACATCATCTCTGAAGCCCGAAAGTCTGAAGCCATTAAATCAGATCGACCAGAACTAAACGCAGACCGACACACGGCGAGGAATCCACAAACGTATTAGAAAACAAATTTACTCGGCAATTTGGATTGTCTCCTGTTCAACAAAATGGCAGCTCGGCGCATTGAAAAGGCTTTCAGACGGCGGATCGGAAGTCGATACTGGCAGCGGCTTGGAGGCTGTATAGAGCCGACATCAAAAGACACGACATGAGCTCGGTAACAATCGGCCGGCCGAGCGTATCGCTGCATGAACAGAGTGAGAGTGTCTGAGCCAGAGAGAAGAAAAGAAACAATAAAACAATGTGCTTCAGTTTCTGTTTGCTCAGCTGCTGTAAAAAAAAAAAAAAAAAAAAGCCGGCCTGGAGGCCAGAAGGCAGTCAGGAGGCGACCTGAGGCGGCTGCATGCCATCCTGATCCCTCTGAAGCCCGATAATGAACCAAAGAGTTGGTATCTGAAAGAGGTGATGAACTTCCTCCATTTCTATGTTTTTTATTACTTCTTTCTGTATATTTTAACTTGATCAGTATTTTAACTTTAACTCTAAACAGCACTTCTGTGTAGTTTGAGCCCTTTAGTTGCCTTTAAAGTAATAATCTGATGAAGATCAACACTAATCTCATGTCTGTATGCAAAACCAGAGGTCAATTAGCGCCGCTTTGCATAAACGCTAAATGCCAAAGGAAGCAGTGAGCAGGACACGACTCTGAGCTAAATGTCAGCGTAGGGTTAGTGTCAGGCCTCCAGAGAAGACATGCTGATGTTTAACAGGTTCAACGTCCACCGTCTTAGTTCAGCGTGTTAATGTCTAGTAATTAGCACACATCGTAAGGTTTAGCTGAGTTGGTCATCGTAGATATCTGTGAGGAACATTTTTACTGCTCGAAGCTTCTCGTCTACAGCTCAGGGGACAAAATAGTGATTCTCATCTAGTCGTCCTGTCTCACATTAGTTCTCAGGAGAAAAATATGAGCAGCGTATCAGAAAAAACTAAATTAAAACAAGGCTGGAAAGAGACTTTTCTGTGGGACATTACATAGAACTTTATTGGTTATAATAAATAGATGCTACATAGATCCATCCATCATGTCTACACCTTAATCCTCACCAGGGTCATGGGGGGCGGAGTCTATCCCAGCTGACTCAGGGTGAAGGCAGGTTCACCTGGACAGGTAACCAGTCTATCACAGGGCTACACTTAGAGACAGACAACCAAGCACACTCACATTCACACCTACGGACAATTTAGAATCACCAATTAACCTCAGCATGTTTGTGGACTGTGGGAGGAAGCCGGAGAACCCGGAGAGAACCCACGCTGCACGGGGAGAACATGGAGACTCCACGCAGGAAGATCCCGGGTGTCCTCACCGGGACGCCAACCGGCGACCTTCTAGCTGTGAGGCCACGGTGCTAACCACTGAACCACCTGCAGCTCATGCTAACAGATGTTGGCTAAAAGATAAACGTGTTGTTTTACACATAAAATAATGCAGCAGGTATGAAGTTATGACAACTTCTAATGAAATTAAGTTCAATCAACAAACTACAACGAGTTAGCAGAATAATTAGCTTTTGCCTTTAACTTATATTTCTTAACGTTAAAGTCAGAGCTGTCGGATTCACGGTGTGAAATAAAAAGGCTGAGAGCCACTTAGAGGACGTTAACCCAACATCAGTCTGTCTGAGTTCTGACAACTTATAACACCAACAAACTGCACTGAGTTCAGTGAATCAGCTTTTCTACGACACTCAGAAGTCTTTTTAATAACAACTGTCTAAAGCTGTCCGGGTTCGTTAATACAGAACAGACGACTTGAAATTATATCCACTTATTAAGCCAATTTATTTAAGTTACCTCAACTTCAGCTGAGTTTGAATTCAACATGATTTTAAGTTGATGCAACTTCATCATGTCACCTCCTCAGAATAATGTTTACAGCTTAACTTTTAAATCAGTAAATCAGATGTTTAATCTTAGAAAAACGCATTTAATGAAGTGGAGGGAATAGGTGACATGAATTACTTCTTATTCTTCCTACAAAAGTCTGGTAGCAGCACAGTCGAGTCCGTGGTTTGGTTCTGGAGCGACGTGTTCGTCGATGGTCCTGTAATCACAAACACAGGGTTCAGACGTTCATGTATGTTTGGTCGTCTCTCCGTCAGCTCGTGTCTCAGATTATCGGCTTTTCTCTGAGACATCGACACGCTGAATAAACAGCCAGAGAAGATCAGCTCTGTGAAATGTCACCCGACACACAGGCCGTGGATATTCAATAGCCTGACTTCCTATATGTTGGTCTTCTTGGCCACTGAGCGCGCCCAGTAACCCGAGTACGTGTGCATCCAGCAGCATATGGAGGCGGCTGAATTACACTGAAATATTAACAGTGTCATGGGCAGATGGACTGCTGCTTAGAAACAGACACACAAACACCCGTGCAGTAAAAGCTCAGGTATTTATTCTAGTTGATTCTTAACACCCAGCCTCCTCTGTTTAAAACCTTTTCCTGTTTCTTTGTCCCCTCTTCAGCCGTCCATCCACCCATCCGTCATGGCGGACTCGTCTCAGGGCTGGTGGAAGCTCACCTTCCTGAGGAGGAAAAAGTCCCAGCCCAAGGTTCTGTACGAGATCCCGGCCGAGTTCGTTTCCAACTCATCCTCTGGCCAACATGCTCCAGCCCCAGGAGCCGCGGAGGACCCCATGCACGACCCGCAGCTGGACGCCCGGCTGGAGAGGATCGTGGACAAGACGACGGCCGGCAAAGGGCGCCACGTCAAGGTGTCCCACTCTGGGAGGTTCAAGGAGAAGAAGAAGGTGCGAGCCACGCTGGCCGAGAACCCAGACATGTTTCCTGGAAGTGACCCGGCCGGAAACGAGAACCAGAGGGCTGGGAAGTGACGGGCCGCACCAGTACGTTGATGTATGAAGATGTAGCTTCATAACAGACAATCACAGAAGGACTCATGAAAGGATTCAGAGATCTCCATGTGTGTCTCTGATGAGGCCATTCTGTGGTCTCCTGCACACCAGAACGGGACAAAATCATCTAATCATGTGGTTCTTCTACATTTGCCAAAAGTTATTGGGTTGAAAGGACCAGGTTCTGATCATAGACTCACGGACCAGGTTCTGATCATAGACTCATGGACCAGGTTCTGATCATAGACTCACGGACCAGGTTCTGATCATAGACTCATGGTGAGGTGTGGTCATCAAATAACGAAACTGGTTTAGTCAAAGCGGCCTCAGTGGGATTATTTCTCGGCCACACCTCGGGAGGCTTTCTGTGTCATTTGGGTGTTTCTGGGCAGACGAAAGCCGAAGCAGCTTCACTGGCCGGCTTACGTGGACCTGCTGGGTTTAGGGGTTCTGTGTCATCTTCGTCCAGACCTGGAGTCATAATCTGGTCAAGACAAAGCAGAAGAAAGTAAAACTCTGAGTCAGCGTGTGGGGAAAACGTGCACCATGTGTAGCTGTAGTGATGCTTTTAGGTTCTGACTTCACTGCGAGAGTCAGCTGAAGATTAGAGGAGGATCTTTGGTCGGAGCTGCTGGTGATGATGGACGACAGTGTTTCTGAGTCTACATCCTGTCCTGGACACCAGTGGACCACCGCATAACTCTGAATGTGACTGCACAGCAACGTCCAGAAATCTACTGTAGAGAAAAGACGGATCCACCGTACCTATTAAAATAAAGTACATTTAGTTCCTGCACACCTTTAACCAATCAGACTGTGGTGCTTTTGGTCCATGTGCAATAGCAAGTCAGTGTAAATGATGGTGTTTGTGATCTATTATCGTGTTGTGTGCCATTTACGATGCCTTAAATCACTACTGGACAAACTGAAGCACAAAGAAACTGTTAAATCACCAATAACTGGATGTTTCTGGATGTTTTTTACTTGAGATGTCAGAACACCCAGATCACACTATTTTGCAGGTACCGTTCACATGCCGAGGTTTTTAGAGTCAGATTTCTCCTGCCTCGTCGATATATTACAGATAAGTTACTGCAAGGCCCGGTCCGGTCCGGTCACACCAGCAGTTCAAACAGCAGCAGGTCTTGGTGACACCAGATGGTTTCTGGTTGGTTTTAGTAGATTTGTCAAAGTTTTTCATATTGAATGGAGCTTTGGTGAATCTTGAACTGTGATTTTGCACCAATAGGAAACCATCCTGCCCTCCCTGACCTCTGATTGGACGATGATTGTTACGTTAAAGGCTTTTCTAGTGCTTCAGTAAAACTGTTTGATTTGAAATACAGTAAAATCCTAAAAGTAAACAGCCCAGAATGGAACAAAGCAGCAGTTCACAGTCACCACAACAAACTCTACAACCAACTATTTCCAACCAGTTGCTCAGATGAACATCTCAATGGCGCCACCTGCTGTGAGCAAACCTAGACTGCACCTGAAGCATTTGGTCCAACACATGGTGGGCTGATGTAGACTGAGAGCTGCTACTCTGCATTGTAATCGAGTACATTTGATAAATATGAGCAGGTCCGGTTTGGGTCCAGATCGGATTGGATGCTGTTCCAAAGCAGCACCAGAATCAGGACGTGTGCTGTGATTCATCAGTGGGCTGATTTATTCATATATGACCCTCACCACGCTTTTGAATTCAGTTTGATGGAAGCGTCCAGCTAGACAGAGGGCTTCAAACGGGTTCTTCTTCTTCACGTGTAGCAGAAGCTCATGCACGTCCATCCTGGATCAGGGCCTTAGATGGTCTGGTAGCAAAGCCTGTCAACTCGAGCACGTCTGAAACTCCAGAACTTCAGAACTCTACTGTTTTGTGATAATTCAGCTCAAAATTTGTTTCGAAAAGTCCAGCACTGACAGAAAAGCACCTCATTGTCTGGTCTAGATGTCATGGGCGTTTGTTATTTTTGCTAAATTAACCTTTAATGATGTTTATCTTGCAGCAAACCTGCAGTAAAGTTGTGTCTGATGTGGGAAAAATGTGCACAAACAGCAGGAGACAGGAGCATTTAACGGGCCCAGAGCAGGTTCTTTGATTAAAATCATGCATCTGTTGGTCTTAAAGTCACTCCTTGTTTCCCTTTAACATTTTAAAACCTTCAGTCTGGGTTGAACATCATCATTTATTCACTTCAGGACGCTGACATGTTATGTGGAATATAAACTGCTTAACATTTTCTATTCAAAGCGATTTCCAGGTCTAAGGACACTTTATGTTGCCTTTTATGTCCATTTATTTCATTGTTCTAATTCCTTGGCTGAGCCTGGACTACGACCACATCGAAGCAGGAAGCCTGAACACATCATCACCAGTAAACCCAGCAGATGCTTCACCCAGAAACAGATTCCTACTCAAACACTCCTCCTCTTTCATTTCTTGAATCAACAACATATATTCTACATGTTTTCTTTTTCCTGTGATGTTTTAAGTTTGAGCTGTTGAAAAGATGAGGGACGCTCTGAGGAAACCAGCTTGTTTTAGACAAATACAGAGTTTATAATCAGCCTCAACTCATAAGACAACGTCTCAGATTTTCTCTTTAAAACTGCTCCCACTGTTGCTCTAATCACATTTTCTTGGTCTGTCTATGGGACACAATTTGGATTATGTAATCTTTTTGTACTATAAATAAAATATATGACTGATTTTAACACCAAATGATTGTTCTTGTGCTTTAATTTGAGAGTAAATGCTGACATTAGAATGAAATCGTGGTATTGTTTGGTGAAATGGTTCCCTCTAGTGGTCATAGACGGAACTACACTTTTCATATTAGTGGATAAATACTAATATACAGGAGGTATGGATGGTTTATTCTGAGGTTAAATTCATTATTTAAACATAGTATTCTAGTGTTAACTGTTGAATTATACTACAAAACAACTTTACTCAGAAATCTGGACATAAAAAAATGTCCCTTTTAATGACACAAAAATACAATCAGGTCTAAAGATGATCAATAATTAAAATGCCATGACTGATAAAATGCATCTAAATGTACGGCTATGCTTCATTTAAATATTTTTTTATGTTTTTAAATAATTATCCTATTCTTAAAATGTGTGTTTTCTTTGATGTCTTCACGTTAAACACTTTAGCAGCTGTGTATCATTTATGTACGTTGGTTTGTTTTATTGTGGTAATTAGTTAATTAGTTTCCAGAGAGACCAAACTGACGTCAAACATTCACAACAGAACATCACTAGGGTTATTATTTGTAGTGAATAAACTACCGATTTTTAAATTGTGATCCTTTAACCTGCTAGTTAATAGAAAAAGGACCACATCGATGTACGACATTATTCAGTTACTGTTCTGTTGTCGTCCAGACCTGAAGTCAGAATATACGAGTTTGGTCAAAGCAAAGCAGAAGAAAGTAAAACTCAAACAACTTCCTGAGTTTTTTATAGAAGGTCTGGTATTTATTTTTCAAAAACAACCAAACTTAACTCTGAAGCACAAACTACAACCAGAGATATACTTGATTTATCTGATAGAACACTAAAGGGTTGTTCAGCTTTTCCTTGTTACTCGTTCATATCATTTCATTCACCTGCTTCAGTAAGTTGCATCCACAAGCCATCAGGAGCATCACCACACAGAGGCATGAGCTTAGACAGCTGTAGCAGCACTGAGGGCCAACACAGTGACCATCTTCTCCTCTGGATCTTTAATCTTGGCCTCCAGCTCTTTCATCTTATCTACTGCTGCCTTCAGCTCCTCCTCCTGAGCTTTGAAGGTCTAACAGGCGACCGCCAGCAGGGGCTTCAGCTGAAGGTGCTGAGATAAGATGTAATTATCTGTAAAGGGGGAAATGCAGAGTTTCACCTTGTGGTGAAGTTTCCAGCAGCCCCAGAAGCAGAAGTCATTTCCTCACTGGATGCATCACACATGAACACACTGAGGATCCGATAGAAGGTCCTCATGACACAAACATGCTGACCGTCAGTCCACCATCTCCTCACACTGGATCCTTATCAGAGTTCCTCTAAGCTGAGCCGTCAGCACGGTCCTGATCTTTGAAGCCACTCATCACGGTGTGTTCACTGATTAGCTTTAAAGCCTTCATGTTGTCTCTCCTCTGACCTCCGACCATCTGACCATCATGTTTAATCAGTCTGAGGTGTCCAGAGGTCGGAGGTCTCTTGTGTGACTAAAATCAAGACTTTAAGTTCCTGTTTAAGACGTAGTTTTATCAGCAAACCTCTCCTGAGGTTACTTGAGTTTAACTTAGTTTGAACCATCCAAACATTTTCACCTTCTCAGACACTGGACTGATGTAAGTGTTTCTACATCTGCCTTCATAAATCTGATGATTTTAAGACTCGACTGCAGCACTTTGTGTATTTACTCCGTAAACAAAGAGTTTTATTATGATCGTTTTTTCTTTTCAGATCCGGTGTGTGGCCGATGCGATGCTCCGTATCATCCAGGCCAACAGAACTTCTGAAGCTGGAGACAGTTTTGAAGGAAGAATCTTTCTTCTGTTTCTTGGTTCCTGCAGCAGCCGCCTCCTGTTTGAAGAGCCGAGCCGGCAGCAGCATGGAGGACGTCTGAGGAGCCCCACCGCTGTCCGTCTCATCCAGGGGGGCTTTGTTGTCTCCAGCCAGCCTGCATGCTGAAGCCCACCTGTAGGAGAAACTGCACCCATGCCTGCAAAGCTAAAGTTACACCTTCAGCCCTCCTGGGGGCTTCACTGACAGAGGTGGATGTAATTGGACATCATCTCAATAAGCACATATCTGTGTGTTTACCAGCCACTGACATCGATGAATGAACCCCTCACAGTGCCGGCTTGGAGCACCAGTTCAAAGTGGCCTCAGCTCCTTTCTTCCCCCCTTTTGGCTTCCTGAAGTTGGAGGACTTCTCCAGCTGGTTATCACACAGAGCTGCTTTGAAGTTGACTCACGCTGCTCCTCCAGGACGGAGGAGAAAATCCCTGATGGGCTGGAGGAGGCACAGAGACGCTGAGATGGAAAGAATGTGGCATGAAAGCAAAGTTCCCTCAGGAAAGAAAAGGATTTTCTGGAATTCTTAATGTGTGCTTCACTTTAGTGAGGGTGTGTTGGCCTCTGCAGCAGATCGATGCCGCCTGCAGGTCCAGGTCCAGGTCCAGGTCCAGGTCGATTCCATCCTTCTTATGACTCGTCCTGCTCCGGCACAAACATGCGGTGGTTGAAGAGCTGCTGCAGCTTCTTGTTGGTAAAGTTGATCCACAGACGTTCAGAGCTGCTGAACTGGAGACAGATAAGGTCGCTAACTAAAGCCCAGAACCAGATCTCACCTCGAAGATCTCAAATCCAGCGATGGCCAGCACTCCTACGAAGCACCGCCGCTGTCCCATCGATGCAGCTCACCGTCCTCCTCAACGTGCCGTCACACCTGGAGTAGATAAAGAGAATGATTTCAAACTCTGCAGGGAATTCAACTTCCTGGTTCACATCACACAGCAACAAACAGAACAGACGAACAAATCAGGAATGAGATGATGTCCATAAAATAATGTCCGTAGTAGGTTCTTCCTCACACCGGTCCTGGTTCTGACCTGATATTAAGGTAGTTTATCTTGTTCTGGTTTATTTTACTGTGTTTTAACATATTATATTAAATTAAGTGACAGCAGGATGAATGTGATCGATGGAAACAACCTGAGCTCAGACACCAGAACAACAGAAGAGGCTTTGAGAGAAAAGTCTGAGGAGGTAGAAGGAGCAGAAGTAGGTCACATGGACATGATGAAGACAGTGAGGTGGTCTTCCTCTGTCCTCTCTGGAACACACCCGCCTACTCCTCTCTGCCTTTCTGTTTGAACTCCATGTTTCCAGAGAGCATCACGCCTCCAGACAGCATCTCCTCCTCAGGACTGAAGCTCAGGACATCAAAGGCTTCCTGTGGACAGAACATCAGCAGCAAAGTGAGACAGAAAGTGGCCACAGCACCTTCCATTCACATCAGCATCATGTCAGGCCCACAATCTGGCTTTTATTCCAGATTTAAAATTAATCTGTTGGACTGAAAGTGATTTCTACTGTTGCAGGATTTGAACAGAAACTATCATGTAGACCAGCACATGGACCCTGAATCCCGTTTACCACCATATGATCACATGTTAGAACACTTTTCCTCATCTGTTAATATTATACGTTTTGTTAACTTAGAAGCTTTGAGCAGCAGCTTGTCTCACTTTTACCAGTTTTAACTGTTACATACACGTCTGCTGAACATATAAATGTAGAATGCTGCTTTCTCTTTTTCTTTTTTAATGAAACACCTGCAGCACCACACAGCAGCAGGATTCATACCATCTCCAGACTGAAAGAGAAGTGTGTGTAAAAATCTCAAGTTTGTAATTGCAGCCTCCATTCACTGTAATTCAGATCAATGACAGATTTATTCATCTCATCTACAAGTTCAGGCTTCTTTCCAGACAGGAGTTGGTAGAAAACGTGATTCTCTCTCAGCAGCCTGCTGGGAAATCACCCTCGATTTCTCCAGCAGCTCCACAGACACACAGTTTATAGTCCGTTTATCGTAATTATGTTCATTTCACAGTTAATGATTTTTCCCAGAACTTCATTTCATAGAAAACTGCACATAAAAAGCGAGTTGTGTTTATTTCACCACGTCCCCGAACGCTGGTGAAGCCACATCCAGAGTCACACAAGAATAAATCCACTCACGGGTCTCGATGTCGGCGCAAACATTTCACGTGATATCTAATAATCGCTTACGTTGATCAGATATATTCGCATGTGTGTCCCTGCAACGTGTGAGGAGTTGTTGTTCCTGGTAGCGTTGCCAAATGCCTCGAATGATCTGGTCCTCCAGGGAAGAAGAAGAAGAAGAAGAAGAAGAAGAAGAAGACAAGATAAATGTGCACCACTGACAACAACAAGAGAACAAATGAAATCACGCTGAAGCATACAGACACATGTTTAAGTCCTGGACAACCTTCTTCATGTTCTCAGTCCTGCCAGCACCAGATTCTCCACCACAAACAACGAGGAGCTGGAACAGTGTGATGTGTAGACGACGTGGTGGATTATGTGTGACATGTAGGGAACAGAAACTCGTGACCAGCATGGATTGGTTCACAACAGGACATGAAAAGGGCAGCAGAGGAGAGGCTGAAGATGATAACTGCTGCTGATGGTTTCCTTTGAGCTGCTGATTTTCTCTCTCAGCACAAACAGCTGTCAGCTCTCTCCTGATGCCTCCTGGTGTCCTCAAAGTATTTCTACTCTCCAAACAAATCATCACACTGATCACACACCTCTGGCAGCTACCCTCTATCCACATATAACTATGACAACTTTCCACTCGGTGGTTTTAGTTTGCCTCCTGACTTCCTGCTCTCTCCCGTCCTCATGTCCTCATCAGCGATGGAGAGGAGGCCAGGAGGAGGTTTGTTGTGTTTCTTGGTACCAGTCTGGTTCATCTACATGTCAGCACATCATAGAATTAATCTATTGCATGTGTTAAAAGAAAAAAAAACTACAATATCTGTTATTTTGAGCGAGACAAATGCTGAAAATTAAAGCAAAGGAAACCCTGCATTGGATCCTGTTTCCCCAAAATCAGCTGACTGTCAGAGACTCGGCACACACAACAATTTACTGACAAAATTACACTCAACACAAATATACAAGAGATGGTAGGGAGCTGGGACGAGGGCGACACCAGGAGGCAGGGCAGGGAATTAAACCAGACTAGAAAGGTCTGACCCGCGACAGACTTCTACCGTCACATCCGGTAGCACCTCTCCTGTTGCCTAGCAAATTTATGTCTATATATTTATAAATATCCATCTATTCATATTTTGCCAAATTTCACTAAAATTGATGTCGAAATTGGGATTTTGTTTATGTGTATTTATTTTTTTAATACTTGAAGAGCTTAACTGGATTAAACTGTCTATAAAAGCTCACACAGCTTGTTTGAATTTGTTAACGTTCACACTAACATGAACTTAAAATATAAAATCACCAACGTCTCAGTAAAACAAAACTCAAACACTGAAGCTGTAAAAGTGGAAAGTTTTAACTCACATCAATAACGTCACGTAACTTAATCGATTTTTTGGTTTTTTTTAAAACTAGAATATGCCTCCATGCTTTTACATCGTGGTCTTGTGCAGTGTTTAACCTCAACTACTGTAGATCCTGAACTGAAGCAGCTGCTGCGTCTGTTTCCACATGAGGCACTAATACACACCGACTGGTGCTAATCAGTTCATGGTTTGACTCATAAAGCCACATTTTTCAGTTTTCTTAATCATGGTTCCTATTGTTTGAAATAACAAGTTTTCCCGATAGATCTTGAGGGCATCTGGTCTCTCGTGTTATTCTTTATCATCTTCTTCCTTTGTTGACGTAGTTTCTTCTTCCTCCGTGTTTTCTTGTCCCCTGATGTTTTATTTTTGTTGCCACCCAGTCGGACCCCCACCTGCCCCGCATAAAGAATGACTTCATCTTTATCTCTACGTCTGTCCCACAGGTTTGACTCAGTTTGTCTCCACGATTGGAGTCGTCTCGTCGTGAGCACGCTCAGATGGTCTCATAAGGCTCCAGCAGCCCCTGAGATCACCACAAACACACACACACACACACACACACACACACACACACACACACGTGATCACACCAACAGCTGCACGCGATCGTTTTGGAGGGACCGACTAATTTGTGTGTGTCTGGCATCAGCGCAGCCACCTGTGGAGTGTTGACACAGTTAAACATACAGATACATGCTCACAGGTGGGAAGCAGACAGATGTAGAGGAGAAGGAGAGGAAAGTTCTGGAGAGACTTCAAGAGGAGAGACGGGCTGAAGCTAATTGTTGTGTCGATTGGACTTTAT
>NW_007578510.1:56875-60998 GCF_000690725.1 Stegastes partitus | reverse complement strand
TGTTCCACCTGCTGTGTGTGTGTTAATGTGTGAAGGAGCGGTCAGATTCAGGAAGGTCAGCAGACAAAGAAACGGATCAAAAGCAGTAACTGCATATTTGCAGAAAACAAAGTGTGCATGTGCGCCCGACGTCTAGAAGTGTGTGAGCCATTTGGCTGCTTATGTGGATTTGCTGTGTCCTGTAAACAGGCTGCTGAGAGGCTCCATTGTTCCTCCAGCTTATGCTGCAGCCGTGCAGCTAACTCCCAACCAAATCCCACCGGCCACAATCCCTGATCACGCAGCTTTTCCTCAGTCTTTTACTGGTGTTTTAGCCTCCTGTACGCTTCACATCGCATTCCTAATAAACGTTTCCTAAAGATCACTTTAGACCGTGTCTTTATCAGCAGCACGGACAGAAGATGCTCTGAGATTATTAGTTTGTCTCACACTTCATATTTATTTTACTCTGAAATAGCTTAGAAATAGAGCAATTATAAGTGTAAAATGTAACACCTCTGATATTAGATATCGTGATGCATCAACTTGAACTCATTTGGATGTCATGTCTAATTTCTTGGGTGATTTTCTCAACTTCATTGTCAACAAAATTAAAATTCTGCATAAGAGTTCACCTGTGTTGTTACCTGTACAGTAACTTTTAGCCGTGCAGGAAGCCTGACTCCAGTCAGCCAAGAACATATGATGGAAAGGAGGAAGATTACTGACTCTGAATTTACCTCAACAGTAACTATCAGAGTGATATCCAGGACATTTGAATCAGACGGTCACATCCTCCTTTAGAATTAACCTCAGTTTTATGATCTAATCCAGTTTTAAGTGGTCAAATATCGAGCTGATTTTCTCCATTGAGGTCCAGTTTAGTGCTGGTTGCTGCTGGGAACAACCGCTAACGTTGTCTTCAGCCTGTAACACCGGGTTTAACGATGCTGCTGTGAGCTGGAGGCAACATTTACATTTATGACCTATTTCAGGGGAAAATCTAAATTCCAATAAGATTTTGGAACCAATAAATGTCTTAATTCTTTTCACAACATTTATGCATTTCATGTAAATGCACAAATTGCTGTAGGCCACACAGTCTTATCTGGTCACTCTCTCTCATGATGGCGGTTTTGCCTAAATAAGCAAAGCAGGCAGATACATGAGAACTCCTACACAGTAAAATAAAAAGCAAAGGGAAACTCAATTAATTAGAAATCTGAAAAGGTAAAAGGTATGTTTTTAAATTGTTGATAAATCTGATTAAACAGTTATAATATAAATCATATAAAACTGTCTACAGATTTTTCTGTGACAGTAGCGTAACATTTTTGAATTATTGCAAAATCTATAGAACTATTCGATTGTATGTGGTTGAATGGGGGGACTGTTTGCACTCTTAAAATGCATCCGTATGGAAACAGCAGCTGTAAGGTCCCGCATAACATTTACACCACAAAAAAACAAAAAGCAGTTCCTGGACGTAGCTCCATTTGTGAACCTAACAGGCTTCATATTGGTTAAGTGAGGTGGCCATAGAGGTGGGCAGACCGGGGAACCCCTTGGCTCCACCCCTGGACTATATGTCCTTGAACAGTTACATAACCTAAAACTCTGAATGTAAATAAGAAATGTTACGCAGGTTGTGAGAGGGTTAATGTAGGTGACAGTGAAAAACAACAAGCTCTTTGGAAAGAACCAATGAATGAACCTATATGATGGAAACTGTCCTGCTGGAGAGGAGAATAACTACGTGTTAGTTTAGGATGCTTATTTATCAGTAGTGATGTAGGAAGAACTTGAAATGAGGGAGGCTGACCTGTATATGAAATGAATGAGAGAAAACAGAAAACCCTCGTTTAAGAAGCTGATAGGTGTGTATTTACTTGATGTATATGTTTGTTTGTGTTGTTATTTATCATACTGCATTTGTAGTTAAACATCTTGTTGTGTGATTTCTGCGTTATAATTAAAATAAACTCAGAAATGTAAAAGCAAAACCTAATCTGCTGGTCACGAGCACGCCAACGCCTCCGGGAGCGAGCCCGTCACGTTGTGCCCGTAAAGAACATGACGTCAGCACGCGCTTAAGCCTGCCCGAAAATGTTCTCCCGTGTTGTTGGATTTCGAAGGAGCGCAGGACTTTTCGGTGAAATAATACATTTTTATCCGTGAGAGAAACAAAAACAAGCCGCATGTTTTTCGACTGAAGTTCTCCGCAGTCCCATTTTTTGGTGAAACTGTGATTTCGGGCCACTCCAAGGGGAAGTTTGTGTGATCGTTTTTCCCGGAGTGATGTCGAATCCTGGGAGTCGGAGGAACGGGTCCAGCATCAAAATCCGACTGACAGGTAAAAAACGAGACCGAAAGAAGGCGCTTACGGTGCACGTTTCAAGTGGAGCTCAGATGTTCCCTCTGCCAAGCCCGATCCTAACGTGTCGATGTTAGCACACCTAGCAGGACGCCGCTGTGTGTCTTTGTGGCTCTCGGCTCTACTGTTTGCCCAAACATCCGGTTTTTGTGTGGCAAACAGCAGCACAAGTGCTAGCCTGTTAGCCCAGATGCTAACTAAATTACCGGAGAGGACAGTGGGGGGGACCGTCCGCTGTCTTTCGGGGTTTACAGCTGACACGGGCGGCTAGTCCGCCGTTTTCAGGTCGTTGGAAACACCGACGCCTCAAAGCCATGTTGAGAAACTTTATCAACTGCTAGCCCTCGGTGCACTCCTAGCCTGCTAGCATTAGCTGATAGTAACGCTGTAGTAAATGTTAACGCTTGCTAGCTACACCCATTTTTGGGGGGCTGACCACCAGCCGAACACATCGCTTCAGCTCAATGCGGCGTCGTACCGAGGATGAAGGCAAATGTCACCCTGCAGCCTCTGGACATTGATCTGTCGGTGGATTTGACATGCTAGCCTACATTAGCAACGACTATCGATTGACATTTCGCTGCTGTGTCAGCTGTAGCCGGACTCGTGTTTAACTTCTCTAAGTTTGACACGTTTGCTCTTCAGGCGTAATGTACTCAGCTGAATTATGATTTATTTCTTTTGGTTTTTGGGTCAGAGTCTCCTCTGTGGGGCTCAGAGGAGTCTCCCTCTGTCTCCCTCACACACGGACACAGCTGGAACAATGGTTTTTACTGTAGCTAATGTAGCCCCACTGGGCAGCCCGGGGCCTCTATTCACATGGAAATGACCCCCGTTAGCCGCTGGGCAGACGCCTGGTCCCCCTTCTTAGTCCAAACGGAGCAAACACACACCCAGATTTGCTCTCTGGTATGTGATTGTATCAAGCAGTCCTGGCTGGAGGGCACAGCAAGGCTATGATTGGTTTTTTTTAAGCAAAAGTGCCACAGTGATGAGGTGAAGAGCTGATTATCTATAGCTTATTCAATGTAAATCATTCTTTTTATTAGATATATTGGCCAATTGCTGAGTCTGGAAAACATGTTTCTGTACTGTATTGTTGCTAAAGTCAGATTGGTGAGCATACAGAGTGGATACAGGGACGTATGGCTAACCTAAACCTAACCTAAACCTTTGTAGGACATCTGATAGGTAACTTTGCTGCTTCATCTGTCTGTTAAAGTGTCTGTCATTCAGATATTGGCCACTTTTAAGGTGATGTTCTTCACGTACACAGTATTAGTCTTGCTCGTAAGATTGGACAGTACGTAGTAATGCAATAATAATTAATGGCTAACTCTAAACCAACAGCGTTATTTTTTAATTAAACTGCCCAGATAATTAAGAGCCACATTTAGATATGAGTTCCTCCACACTGAACATTTTGTTCATGTGTGATGATAGTCTAACCACAACTTTACCAACAATAAACTAAAAATATCCCGACAGCTGTGATGGAGCTCATCCTGAGGACGACCGCTGTGTAAAAAGTTATTTAACAAGAACTTTAAAACTGTGACTCTGTGTTTGATATCTCACCTTTCTGTGGTGAAGACAAATCTAGTGTGACATAATTTTTGATCAACCCTTTCACCATGTTGAGGATAGTTCATCGTTATAAGTCAGAAATGAAGTTGATGCTGTCGTTCCTTGTGCGTAAATGCCAACAACTCTCTCACTTTGAGGACGCTCACATGGATCCTGCTGCTGTTTGAGGCTGTTTGCTCGACT
>NW_007578510.1:38369-56675 GCF_000690725.1 Stegastes partitus | reverse complement strand
ACCTGTCCAGGTGAACCTGCCTTCACCCTGAGTCAGCTGGGATAGACTCCGCCCCCTATGACCCTTGTGAGGATTAAGGTGTGTAGATGGTGGATGGATGGAAATACTCCTACAAACATCTAGAAGCAACAAAATAAACTTCAGCTTAAGGTTTAGTCAAACCCCTGGTTGTTGGCGAGTCTCAGTAATCTGATGCAGTGTCTGTGTTCCTCACAATAAAGTTTTATTTCTCAGTTTGTAATAGGTGTAGTTGTTTGGAAAAATTAATGAGACAAATGTCTTCTTGTCAATTTTTTATTTTTACACTCAAACTGTGTGTTTGTGGTGCTTAAATACGGAAACAGTCGCTTCACACAACTTCACGTCATGTCACTTGTGCATGTCCACCTGTAATGTGACGGTGTGTGATTCAGGCTTGTGCCGTGTTGGAGGTGTTACTAAGTTTGTCCTTTTAAAATTTGCAATCGCAACACAAAGCTGATGCGTTCAACTGCTGTCAGATTAATGGAGAGAAGTGTATGTTTGATAGGGGCCTAATAGTGTATGCCACGTGCTGTTTGTTTTCCTACGCTCTCATGCATTTTAAAAAAAACAACCAAAAAATGGGATTTCAAAGAGAGAAGAACAGGAATCCTTTGTGATAAAAACTAGACACAAAGATCTGACGCACTTCTTCACTTATCCCACTTATAGTTTATCTGTGTTGACCCTTAATGTGTTATTTAGCCAGACAAACCCACAGTACAGTAGTTTGACGTGGTTTTAGGAATATTAGCTGACAGAAGCATCAGTAGATAAAGTTCAAAGCAGACAGGGAAGAAATGTACATAAAAAAAAGTTTGGACTGCTCATGTAAAAGTAACCCAACAAACCCAGTTATGAGTCATATTAGTAAGTACTGGTTGTGGCTTCTTATCTAAATATGTTCAGGCTTACTAAGTCTTCCCTGGTAGAAAGTCAGGTTTGGCTGTTTGATGTCATCTTTTCACTGGTATTTTGAAGAGCAATTAGAAAATGAAAAGTTAACTATAAAAGAAAATGATTGTCAGCTGAAGCCCAGTCACTCATTATTTCAACTCGGATGCATGCGGAGGTTGTTGCCCCGGATCGTGCCCCGCCCCCACAGGTATGAGTGGAATTCTAATTGGGTGAGGAATGTGTCATGAGCCAATGGGAGCGCAATGCTGCCAGGCTAGCCAGCTCTGTTTAGTCTGTCAGAGAGAGCGCTTGTTTGGCCTACATCAGAAAGGCCTGTGTGTCTGTGGCCGGGACTCAGGCTAGTTTAACAATGGCTCACATTTCAGAGACCGTGTTGTGTCTATGTAGACAGTTTTTAGCTGGAAAAGAGGCGCTTGTTGTATTATTTTCTTTTTTTAGCTGATAAGCTTCGGTTTAGCTGAAAGGCAGTTGCTCTGAATGTGAGAAAAGTTCTCATCATGTGGTTCAATAAGATATAAATGAGCTTTATATAGAATACTCACTGAAAAAGCCTTTTTTTAATCATCTCCTTTAGCGCCGCTGCTCCTTTATTACCCAGTTGTGTGTGTGTGTGAGTCTGAAACACTTTCTGGAAACAAGAACCAAATATTTAGTCAGTTTCTCTGATCTTGAGCACTCTTTGATAGCTGATGTTGTGTTGTTTAGGAGTGTTTGCTGTTTACATGTGCGTAGGTGTGATGTTTTAGGTCATTAACAGTCAGGTTTGAATGCTGGTGCATGGTCAGTACAAGGCACAATGCCAGCAATAAATAGGTCAACAAGCAGAAAAGAGCTGTTTGTGCTCGTAAATAGTGGAGTTCATTGTGAAAAGTGTCATTTACTGAGTGAAAGAATCAGTGATTCAAGAGTATTTGATTAATTTGCCCTTAAAAGTAACACGTAGGGGAACAATCCTAATTTAAATATGACCTGCTCCAGATGCCCATACAAGATGCTACATACAGATATTTATGTTGAAAGCTAAGGCAGAGCTAACCCACTGACACCTACCATCTTGTATGTCCTGCCTTGGTCTAGGATTGTCCTGTGTCCTCCCTGTGTGGGTTTTCACTGGGCGCTCAGGTTAATTGGTGATTCTAAATTATCCGTGGAGTGTGGATGTGAGTGGTTGCCCTGCGATGGACTGGTGGTCTGTCCAGGGTGTGCTTTGCCTCCGTCCTTAGTCAGCTGGGATAGGCTCCAGCACCCACACAGCCCTCCGCGAGGATAAAGCGATGGATATAAGCTAGCTAGGTGGCTGTTGTGACCGTCCTCAGTGTGGTTCAGCTGCCTCTTCAGCGAGTCTCTTGTCCCGTGGAACACTGTTGGACTGCAGCTGGCGATTGTAGTCCTCATTCTGCTGTGGGAGGGGATTCATTGTGAGGCGGCGGGCCACTCTAACCAGAACCTGCAGCTCTACGCAAAGCTAACCAATGCTACAGAGCAGAACCAGGATGCTCTGAAGTCTGGCCTTAATGAGACTACGATCCACGACAGTGGAGCTGCTGTTCGTCTGCAGGACAAGAGACTCACCTGGGAAGCAGGTGAATGACATGCTCACCTACTTACACATTTTGTAGACAGTAGACAGTTTGGCAGACAAAGGATAAGGACCAGTGGGCGGCGGACCAACAGCCTGAAAGAAGCTTAAAAGCCACGAAGATGCAAATCATCACCTGGAGTAAATTTAAAGTGACAACAGGATGCAGAGATGTGTGAGTTTCCCTTTAACCTTGAGATGACGTGTCCAGGCAACCATATGCTCAAAAACAGTCACGTGATCACGGGACTTCAGATAAATCTGGGGTATAATTAGGATTCTATCCCAAAAAGTTGTCGTATAATCCTCTTGCCAAAACACCCAACACGTGCTGCTCAGGTTTAAGTGCCAGCTAGTTGGATTGAACACTTACTGGCCTAATCACCGGGGCAGAGCAGCGGCAGGACAACAGGTGACTTGTGGCACTCACAAGCGATGAGGGAGGGAAAAAGCTGTAAAGAGGGCAGAGTGAAAGTATGAGGAATAGCTAAAGTTTAGAAAAGTCCAGGAGAATAAAACGGAAAGGACACAAAAGGTAGCTGTAGTGACTGTGACGGAGAGGCAGGAAGAGGAATCGTGTGCTTATGATCAGTATTAGCACTTCTAATCCTCTCACTTGCATGTACTTCTGTAGAAACACGTTCACAGACGCTCACAAAATAAAAATATGAATAAAGAGCTCTTTAATGTGACGCCACTGATTAGACAGCGCACAGCAGTGAGGCAGTGCCAAATAATTCAACCTTTTCCTTCTTTAACAGCTGATATGAGATCGGCCTAAGCTTGCTTAATGTCTTTGTGTTACGGTGAGCTGAAGAAGCCGGTCGTCATCCTGTGGGTGTGTGTTTGGATGCTACTCCAGTTAAGTAGGTGAGATATTTGTTCACTCACCTAGCAGCCACTGCCTTGTTTCTGGAGCTGAGAGGAGAAGGTCGTATAGGAAGTGACATTGTTGTAGTCTCACATGGGTCATTTTACTGCACACGTACACTCTCAGGCTGTTTTTTTTTTTAACACATAGAGGTCATCAATACCAAAAAGGAAACGGCAGTGTGGGAATAGAGAACCAGCTGAGCCGCTGCTGTGTGCGCCTTTACCAGCCATGACCTTGGCAGAATGAGGAATTTCCTGAGACACATTCAGCGCCACAGAAGAAGGAGCGATGGGGTGAAATTAGGGGTGTCTTGTATCTCTGGTGAGAGATGGTGGCTCAGTAGTGACAGCTCCTGCGAGCCTGATAGAGGAGGCAGAGATTAGAAACTTGATTCTCTACCTCTCTCGCTGCCTTTCTTTCACTCTGTCTGTCGAAAAGATGAGGTTTCCGTGTGGAATGTGTGAGTCAGAAGCAGGAGGAATGGAAGGGGTTGACTGAGAAGAGGGAAGGATATCCTGCAGCCATTCTCCATGGGTTAATCACAGGAAGTAGACCGGGCTGCACCAGACACATCTACACCACCACACTCACCACATCCTAAACCGCCGGCTGCCTGACTAACTTCCTAGATGACTGTCCTGCCGGATTTTAACTGGACCTCGTGGGATAGTTTAGGTGATGTAACGAATCAATTAGGACCAGTTTCATAGCGCTTTGTTCTGCTGAGTTCAGAGAGTGTCAGCAGTCTTCATCCCTGAAATGTACACGTTACCAACATTAAGCCTTAAGGTTAACTGGTGATTGTAAATTGTCCGTAGGTGTGAATGTGAGTGTGCTTGGTTGTCTGTCTCTAAGTGTAGCCCTGTGATAGACTGGTTACCTGTCCAGGTGAACCTGCCTTCACCCTGAGTCAGCTGGGATAGGCTGGTTACCTGGGACAAAGTAGATGGGACAGACGACAGGACGATACCTGATCACGCCACAGAGACAAGAGAGAAGACTAAGGACACAGATGAAGCTCAAACTGATGACATCTGAGAGAGAATAAAGAGACAACAAAATAGTCAAACATGAATAAATATAGCATCTTAAACTTTATGCTCTCTTTGATCAACAGTCTGAAGTCCAGAGAAATCTGCAAAGAACCAGAGAACAGCTGCAAGTTCATGAGCTACTGAAGAGAGAAGCAGGAAATAAATGATGTTTTGGGTTTGAAAATTACCAAATTAAGTTATGATCAAAATGGGTGTAATAATTAGTCAGTGTGTTGCTTCAGCTCTAACTGGCCACAGATCCATTAAACACCCGTCTCTCACCTGGATACAGGTGAGTGTTGCGGTACATGTTTTGACCTCAGACGACCATGAACAGCAGAAAATGAGGCTAAAATTACCCTCAGCGGACACTTCATTAGGTAGACCTTGCTTGTACTTGGTTGGACCCTCTTTAGCCTTCAAACCTGCCTTAGTGTGCCAAAACATATCAGCCACACCGTTACACCACCACAAGCAGCCTGAAGTGTTGATGCAAGGCAGGATGGATCCGTGCTTTCATGTTGTTTGTGCCAAACTCTGACCTTAGCTTCTGAATGTCGCAGCAGAAATCCCGACTCATCAGACCAGACAGCATTTTTCCAATCTTCTATTGTCCAGTTTTATGGAGCCTGTGTGAATTGTAGCCTCCGTTTCCTGTTCTTAGCTGACAGGAGAACCACCAGTGTCATCATCTGCAACTAATGAAAGTTAAAAATACGTCCAACTCAAAGATTCAGTTCAGATTTGCCGTCATCTGTTACTGAGAAGCAGGAAAACTGCAGTTCTTAGTCACTGCTAGTAGCTGTTGGATTACTTGACATTGATTAAGACGGCCAGAACAAGTCTACCAGTCTATCACAAGTGTAGCCCTGTGATAGACTGGTTACCTGTCCAGGTGAACCTGCCTTCACCCTGAGTCAGCTGGGATAGACTCCACCCCCCATGACCCTGGTGAGGATGAAGGTGTAGAGATGATGGATGGAGGATCTGACATACACTAAATACTTGATCCGGTTCTGGACGTCCTTGTTCAGATTTATGAGGCTGATGAGTTAAAATTATTGGTTCAATACATAAAACTTTGACTCTCTTTCCCCTCATGATCAGCTGATCTTTTGGGAAGAGTTTGCTGGACAGTAAAACCACAGTTTAGTCGAGGACTTAGGATAATGTGGTGAGTGTCGTAGAAATGTTTTGTTTGTTTGTTTGCTTCGGGTAGTGTGAGATAAATGCAAATGTTCAGAAATGTTCGTTAAGTCTCAGCTAAACTATTATTCCTGGTACACTGTACGGTACATTGCTGCACTCTGTAGTGCCGTACATCAGCCATGAATGCAAACATGATGATGTCTTTTGTTATCCACACGGCCTTGTACCAGCACTGGAGTGTTTCTGAAAACTGTGTGTGGATCCGTTGTGTTGACCTGGAGTGACATGTGCCCCAAACAAATATCAAGAAACTGCATCCACCCACTTACAAATACATAATAGTTTGCACACACTCATCAATTCACAAAGTCTTAGTCAGTTTGAGCTTTGCTTTCTGGATTCAGAGAAGGGATGCACCAGGTCAGGCGTTCTCCCACTCTGGCAGTGGGTGGCTCCTGTCTGTATGTACGAGTGTGAGCAGTGATCCTGACACTAGCCTGATCTTAGCTGCTCCCTCTGTCTGCATGTCGTATAGGCTCTCCTGCTCATTACCATCCTCTGGCATTCATATATTATCCTAACCAGCATTCTCCCTCCTCCGACAGCGTCCTACACACTGTGAGGATAGCTGCATGTTTGTGTGTGGGGCATTTTATTCATGTTTTTTTTTTCTTCTCTTTTGCAGTATTATGTGCCAAGAACCTCGCAAAGAAAGACTTCTTTCGTAAGTACTCTCATTATGATCTTTTTCACATGCAGAATTCCTACGTTGTGATGATTGTATACGACAGAGGGCTTCTCAAAGACAGCTGTGGTGTAATTACACGTTAAAGTTCAGAAGTTCCACTGATGCAGATGATTGCAGGCGAGCGGTGCCGTTTGAACCACCAGCTGAATGTATGTTCATGTGTTTTTTGCTGTAACCTGTTTCTGAACTCAGACCTTGAATATAAATCTCCTGCAGACCGTTCAGTAGTAAGTGTGATAACCTGCTGTATGTAGTCAGTCAGGTCATATCTTTCAATAGAAGCCTGTATGTGTCATGAGAAGCGGCGCTGGTACCAGAGTGATATTGATGTTCCTGATCTGCTGAGCTGAGTGAGAGCTGCTGACCTGTGATAGCACCATAATATCATAATACCCCTGACTGGGTCAGCCCACAGTCAGGGCTTGGTTCAAGGTTGCAAAGCTTCCCCGAGCATGCCAAATTTTTATTTTTGTTTGGATCAGAGCCTAACCGATATTAGATTTTTGGGCCAACACCTATTTTTAGGAAGTAAAAAATACATACGGTTGTGAGTAACAGTGTATGTATGTCATGGCAGCCATGAGTTTCCAATGACTCCGAGAGCTCTGAACTTTCTGTAAAACAAACGGCTCTTTGCCACAAACAATCGGGCGTTTGGTTGTTTTCTAAATTTATTGTAGGTCTTCTGGAGATATGACAAATCTGCTGGGTCACATATAAACACCAGGTAATGGTAATGTTTGGTTAGAGGTCCGTGGCTGTCGTCACCTCTACTGCACGCTATCGGCAGCTGTCCACCAGCTTCTGGGTTTATCTCTGACCACTCCTCTTGACAGATATGGTCCAGTTCAGCTAAATGTGCTGGTTTACCTACACAGACTGGTTTCTTCATCACACTCCACAGGGTCTGGTGTTTCATTCAGGACTTTGGGGAAATCCGTCTAAAACCTTAATTTAAGCCAGATTTAGCCATTTCTTTACCACTTTTGATGTGTGTTTGGGGTCAGTGTTGTGTTAAAACACCGAATCGTGTCAGAGAACCTACCTTCTGGTTGATGATTTTAAGTTTTTTAGGAAGAATGTTCCTCCTTCTTCATTATTCCATTGACTTTGTGTGAAGCACCAGGTCCAGCTGCACCAAAACAGCCTCAGAGCAGAATACTCTGGGGTTAAAGACCTCACCTGCTCTCCTCTAAAGGAGGCCAACAGCTCGCTTCTTGTTTCATCTGACCACACGGCTTTCCTCCTTTCTTTGCCCATGTGATCAGCAGCAGAGTTCAGTCAAGCCTTCAGGTGCTGTTTCTGGAGGAAGGGATTCAGCCTCCCAGCCCATGGTGGTGTTAAACACACCTGATGCTGACATCTGTGTCCCAGCAGCTTCTAATTCACTGCAGACCTGCATGTTGGTGATTCTTGGTTGACTCTTGGTTGACTCTTGACCCGTCCTGACCAATTATCTCCCAGCAGCAGGTGTAGCTCGTGTTTTCTTCCTGATCGTGGCAGCAACTGTGCCATGCACTTTATGCTGACAAATAGCTGTTTGCACAGATGAACTTAGGATCTGTAGCTGCTCTGACCTTTGCTGAGCTCCTCAGACTTTCCCACCGTGGTGTTTGTGACTGAGTCCAATCAGTGTAAACGTTTAAATTGGCTTAGAGCTGTAGTCAATCATAATCACTCACAGCAGGTAAAGAGGACATAAGACAAAGAAAATCTGATTACCACAACTGTCTACTTCACCAGAACGGATCATTCAGGTTGCTGTATGTATATGTTTAACCCAAGAGATGTCTTCATATTTGCAAAAGAGATATAATAAATCGATGAAAGAAAAAAATCCAAAAGGTAGGAGCTGTTAGAGTCATTGGAAGCTCAAACTGACATGATAGCCATGGTCTTTACAAGCGCAGTGAGACTTCTGATCACAGCTGTGTAGACACGTACATACTTCCTGTACTAACAGAAACAGAATATGCTATTACATTGCTGTATGCTATTTCACACTGCAGCCCAGTCTCAGTAAAGGTACAGATAAGATTGTATATTAGCAGAACTTAAACCGGTTTGAATATTTTTAATGCTTAAAGCCTTTTTTTTCCTAATTGTGATATACTGATGTAGAAGCTCCTGATCATGTTGACTTGTGTGTGTGCATACAGGCTTGCCAGATCCATTTGCCAAGGTTGTGGTGGACGGATCAGGCCAATGCCACTCTACAGACACAGTCAAGAGCACACTGGACCCCAAATGGAATCAGCACTACGACCTGTGAGTCTTCCCCACAACACACACAGCTGATGTACATCCACGGGTTCATGCTCACGTTGTCTTTAAACACCTGCAAAATTTTCAGTGTTTAAAATTGAAATCTGATTATTTATGACGTGTGTTTTCTTATTGGGAATTATAGTTTTATAGCAGATTACTTCTTTGTCTTTAAACAGCCGTTCAGAGACGCTTCATGTTTTATTTATTGGTTGTGTGAAAAAGCTTATTGACTCTAGATGATGCTGAACAACCTGCAGCAGAGAGACTGAGATACGATAACGTGTCTGTTGTTGTTTTTAGCTACATTGGAAAGACAGACTCCATCACCATCAGTATATGGAACCACAAAAAGATCCACAAGCGACAGGGAGCAGGTTTTCTTGGCTGCATACGACTGCTTTCCAATGCCATCAGCAGACTAAAAGACACAGGATGTAAGTCTGTCTGGGGTGGTTTATTTTAGCCCTCTGATTTGAGATACACAAATTTCCACTCAGTACAGTCTAGTCAAGTAAAACCTGTGTTTACTTCCCCTTCCAGACCAGCGTCTAGATCTATGTAAGCTGAACCCGTCTGACAGCGATGCAGTGCGGGGCCAGATAGTTGGTAAGGCTTCACTACATGCATGTTGTACCCCCCACTCTGCTGCATTATCGGCTCTCTGACCTGAACCTCCTGCTTGTTTACAGTAAGCTTACAGACACGAGACCGCATCGGTAGTGGAGGACCGGTAGTGGACTGTAGAGGACTGTTGGAAAATGACGGGTGAGTGAGACGCCACATGTTCATGGTGCCGATGTCATACACCAACTTTAAAATCCTGTCTTGTCCCTTGTTTGTCTTGTTCCATTTTGGGTTCTTGTGGCGCTCCAGGATCAGTTTCGTATTCATATATCCGATCCTCCCCTTCCCTCTGTCACTCTGGGTTCTTAATAAAGAGTAGTTGACCCATCATGTGAGTTCACTGTGTGGTTTTCTGTGTTTCTACAGCCCTGTGTTTGAAGGATGTTTCAGTGAAGAGCCGCTGCCCTACTCCGACTCCACTGGTGCTGCCGGGGGCGGGAACTGCCGGCTAGACTCACCCAGCCAGGAGAGCCGTCTTCCGACTCAGCGAATCAGAGGGCAGGACTCCAGAGGTCATGGCCACACTCCGCAAAACAGACCTCACGGGCACCAGCCGCCTGATCTGCCAGAAGGATACGGTCAGTCAGAGCTTCTCCGACCACTCTGTGGTGCTCCTCTGGATAATCTGACCCTCGTATGTTAAATTTCTAAGCTCACACGGTGTCTTTCTTGTCAAAACAGAGCAGCGAACAACAGTGCAGGGCCAGGTGTACTTCCTTCACACGCAGACGGGCGTCAGCACCTGGCACGACCCTCGGATACCACGGTATGATTACACCGCCAGACCTAAGGTCCAGTCCAGTTTGAAAAGAGGTGAAATCCCAAAAAGAGACTTGGTCATTGAGGCAGCAGATGGAGAAGAATATAACACATGTAAAGAGCAGAACAAATCACCCCACATAGGCAGTGCTCAGGATTACTGAGCGAATACACTGAACTTTAATCATGTTGTGTTGTTTAACCCTCTGAACCCCAAACTGTTGCTGGTTGTTGTGGAAGCAGCACAACCATGGCTAGAGGTAGACACAAGACAAACAAACAAGCATGTACAGCATTTTTCCAAGTGTCCAGACGTTACCAACACTAGAAAAATGGAGTGTCTACATGCTATTGGTATTTTGCCTCTTGCATTTTTAATTACCTCCCATACTTCTGTCTGCTCTGTGCAAACACAGCCTGCAGTTCTGTTGGTTGCTGCTGAGTCAGTCGTGGTTTCACAGTTGCACAGAGGAGCTCTAGTTTTTTTAGTTTTTTTTTCCAAGATCTGGTGCAAAACATGTAGAATAAAGTGATTTAGATGACGTCTGATTTGAAGTCTACATTTGGTTCAGTTCTCCTGCAGAGCGGCACACGACTGATGAGCAGGTTCAAGACCATAAAAGTTCAAATCGATTCTGTCTGTTTCTACAGTTTCTTGCTCTGATAACATTTTTTAAAGATCCCGTGCCTTTCAAACTGGCCAGCAGGTCACCGGGTTCAGATGGTTAAAGGGTTATTCCGCTTTACAAATTGTTAGCGTGGATGTGGCGTTAAATTAATTTAAAACTGTATAAAGATAGACGCTCAGTTCCATGTTGGGATCACCTCATGCTCTACTAAACAAATGACCAACAGCAACTAGAACTAACGCTGTCTCTTGACACACAAACACTTTCTGCTTGGGTTGAAAATCCATGTCGTTATTTTGTTCTGCACTAATTATGCCAGCAGATTAAGAGAAAATCTCAGATTACTTTCTAGTGGCCCCAAAGTCTGCGTTTAGGTCACTAAGAGTCCCTGAGAACAGATAGTCTGTAGATGCAGAGCAGTTGGAGACGGGAGGCGGATTGAAAGCGCTCTAGTCTCAGTCAGCTCACTTGTCCCTGGTGCAGGGACCTGGCCAGTGTGAGCTGTGAAGAACTGGGGCCATTGCCGGTGGGCTGGGAGGTCCGAAGCACCGTGTCCGGGCGAATCTATTTTGTGGACCACAACAACCGAACCACACAGTTCACAGACCCGCGCCTGCACACCATCATCAGGTACAGGCGCACATGCACTCTGTGAATGAATGTCACTCGCAGCAGCAGCGTACACCTGGGTGAAGACATCTCTGGCACATGCACCATAAGTGGTTTTTAAGACTAATCTGTCGTTAATCTAATCTGTCACCGCTGTAATGCTGAACTCAGACTGGATCTGAACATGACCCACTAATACTCATCGGCTCGGTTATTAGTGCTGTATTGTGTGATTTACAGAAATGCGGGCTTATCGTAGATTTAGCTGCTGTGGCTGAATGCACAGTGTGTAATCCTGTCTGCTGTCCCGCCTGGCCAGCTTCCCTTTCATCATGCCATCTCTTCCCGGTGCTCCTTTTCTACATCTTCCACCTCCAGCCAGCAGTCCCAAGCGAAGGAATCCTCTCAGGCCCCCCAGATGGACGTGGGGGGCGAGGAGGGCGGAGGCGGAGGAGTGAGCGGTGGAGGAGGAGACGGAGATGTTTCGGCGCGCTACGAGAGAGACTTGGTGCACAAGCTGAAGCTGCTCCGCCATGAACTGTCGCTGCAGCAGCCTCAGGCGGGACACTGTCGCATAGAAGTGTCCCGAGAGGAGATCTTTGAGGTGAGTCCAGGTGTTGAAGGAGGAAACACAGAAGCACTGGTTGGACATGTCAATAAACTACGGATCTAAAAGGTGGCTCAGTGGTTAGCACCGCCGCCTCGCAGCTAGAAGGTCGCCGGTTGGCGTCCCGGTGAGGACACCCGGGATCTTCCTGCGTGGAGTCTCCATGTTCTCCCCGTGCAGCGTGGGTTCTCTCCGGGTTCTCCGGCTTCCTCCCACAGTCCACAAACATGCTGAGGTTAATTGGTGATTGTAAATTGTCCGTAGGTGTGAATGTGAGTGTGCTTGGTTGTCTGTCTCTAAGTGTAGCCCTGTGATAGACTGGTTACCTGTCCAGGTGAACCTGCCTTCACCCTGAGTCAGCTGGGATAGGCTCCGCCCCCTGTGACCCTAGTGAGGATGAAGGTGTAGAGATGATGGATGGATCTAGAAGGATGCGTTGTGTTCTTTGTTTGCTCTGTGATAGTGTGTATGTGTGTAACATGCTGTGTGTATTAACACTGTGTGTGTGTTTAAACAGGAGTCCTATCGACAGATAATGAAGATGAGACCCAAAGACCTGAAGAAACGCCTGATGGTGAAGTTCAGGGGAGAGGAGGGCCTGGATTATGGCGGCGTGGCCAGGTGATCAGCTGTTCACATCTATCAGTAGTTATGCTTCTGAATGCTACGTTATTAGACTGTTGACTTCAGTCAGCAAACGTCTCAGTGTCTGATATTATAGTTTAACACGTTAGAATTATATTAAGGTGGAAGGAAAGGAAAAGAAGAAGCTTTTTAGTGACATGTTCTGGTCATGAGCAACATCTGGCAGGTGTTTATGAAAAAACACACACAGAAAACACTAAAATCTTAACCAGAGGAAAAAGAATTATTTCTTCTTATATTTGACTCTATGTGAGATTCATATTACATGTACAGCTTGTTGAGACATACACCATCCTCCTCCTGGGGAAATCCTGCTCTTTCACAAATACATTGTTTGCTGGCATCTTATTACTGTATGAACAGGAAGAAGACAACATCAGTTAACCCTCTGAGCCACAAGCGCTTTTATTATTTGTGGTTATTTATTCAGCAAATTCTGGAGAAAAAAAAATAGAATCAGCAAATACAGCTTCTTTTTTCCAAGTGCTGCTTGCAGGTGTTACCAATACTAGAAAAAACATAAAGACTCTAAATATTATTGATAATTTACTTTGTACATATTGGATTATTTTCCTGTGTGAACACGTCCTGAGTGAATCATGTGACTGTTGGTCTGCTGATTCCCTGACTTCAGGGTTTGCACAGAGGAGCGCCACATGTTGTGTTTGTAGAATAAAGTGCTTTTGATTAAATGTCACTGTTAACAGACTTATGCACATCTTTGCTCAGGTTTTCTGACAAACCTCATGTCAGAGAAGAGTAGTTCAAGGCCCTTTAGATTCTTCCTGTTTTTACAGTTTCTGGCTGACAAATGGTTTAAACTTGTTGATTTTTTTTATTAAACATAACATGTCTTTCAAATCTGTGGCCGGTTTAAGGGTTAATCAGCGTTCCTAACCTATTAACAAGAGTACTTAATGTATAGACAGCCTGCATCATAGCTAGCATTGTGTCATCAGCTGGCTTTTTCATTGTGTCTTGTTCTTGATCTACTGAGCTCTGTGTGACTGTCGGCTAACGATGTGGTGGTTGTATGCAGGGAATGGCTGTATCTGCTGTGTCATGAAATGTTGAACCCCTATTACGGCCTGTTCCAGTACTCCACAGACAACATCTACACACTACAGATAAACCCCGACTCCTCCATCAATCCTGTGAGTACACAACCAGAAGCGCACACTGAGGGGGAGCCCACATCCATGTCTGACTCCCTGTTTGTTGTTTTTGAAGGACCACCTGTCATATTTTCACTTTGTGGGACGTGTGATGGGCCTGGCGGTTTTCCACGGTCACTACATCAACGGGAGCTTCACGTTGCCTTTTTACAAACAGCTGCTAGGCAAACCCATCCAGCTCAATGACCTGGAGACCACCGACCCCGAGCTGCACAAGAGCCTCGTCTGGATCCTGTGAGCAAATCCAACTAGATCAGCTCCGTCTGTCAGCAGGACGCTTTCTGTCAGAAACTAATTCTGTCGCTGTTTGAACTGATTTCTTTAGTTCACCGTTATTGATCGTATTGTTGTGTTTGCAGAGAGAACGACATCACTTCAGTCCTCGATCACACCTTCTGTGTGGAGCACAACGCCTTCGGGAAGTTCTTACAACATGAACTCAAACCTAATGGCCGCAATATCCCCGTGACTGAGGAGAATAAGAAGGAGTATGTCAGGTAATGTCTGCCATCAGTTTGCTCGTCCTTATCCAAACTGTGCTCCAGGTGAAGAACTCACTCACATGCAGCGTATTCATGTGTCCTGTGCTGCTGGTGTTATTTTTCAGACTGTACGTGAACTGGAGGTTTATGCGTGGAATCGAGGCCCAGTTTCTGGCGCTGCAGAAAGGATTCAGCGAGCTCATCCCACAACACCTGCTCAAACCTTTCGACCATAAAGAACTCGAGGTAACCGTCTCGTATGTGAACAGTCAGTATTTATAATGAACCAAGAAAGCTGATATAAATATTTCTATGAATTTTAGCACATTTGCATAAAATTCAACCCAGTTTTTCTTCTGTGCACATAAAGAAAAAGACAGTAAACTTCTTCGGTGTCATTAATTCAGTGGGTAGGATAGTTATTGATCATTTTTATTGACCTCTTTTTATAAGGTTTATTGTGAATATCACCACCTATTTATCCAGGTACACAGGTAATAACCGTAACGTCAACACAGTCATGAAAACACACAAAACATAAATAGAGAAAGAACAACTACCTCACGTTCATTCACATTAAATAAAGAAGCCAGTCACGTTTCTGGAGGTTCACGGAGGGCGACCAGAGCCTTTTGACTGTGAAGCCCGTTTTTGCGAGGACAATGACTGGTCCCTACCAGCCGTACACTCGCCCCAAGAGAGGTCTGCAGCCACAGACAGGAATGACTCGAGACCCAGACATCTAAAAACTGGTGCGCCTCAGAAGACCTGCAAGCCATAAGAATAGCGACAGAGAGCAGCGCGCTCCATTATCAAGGAATAGAATAGGCTGTTAATGAGCCGTGGAGGGATGGGATTTGTTCATGCAGCCGTTTGGTTTGCATCTGATGCGTATATGCGAAACTCTGACTGTCTATCAAACACTTTTCTTGCGTCTCTATCCCCAGTGTATATATCATTTTATCACCCAGGCTGAGTTTTAGTTCAACATGTTCACGCTCTGCCTCCTGTTTTCTTTAAATCCCTCCAGCTGATCATTGGTGGACTAGGGAAGATAGATCTTGCGGACTGGAAGACCAACACTCGTCTGAAACACTGCACAAGTGAAAGCAACGTGGTGCGGTGGTTCTGGCAGGCGGTGGAGGCCTTCAGTGAGGAGAGGAGAGGACGCCTCCTGCAGTTTGTCACAGGCTCCACACGGGTCCCACTACAAGGCTTCAAAGCGCTGCAGGGTGGGTCATGCACTGGCTCGGAGAACGCACCTCCATCACCGCATTCATCTGAAACCAGCATTTGTTTCACTCATTCACTTTATCTGTCTTGCATACAAGTTAAAACACAAATTAGACAAAATTACATAAAACATCCAAAAACATCCAGTAGGAATTGACCAGATTCTAAGGTGATCTTTAGGTTTTTGTCCAACGAGTAGCTGTGAGATGTTCAGTTTACTGTCATATCTGGTAAAGACAAACTTCACGTTTGAAAAGCTGTAAACGACTAATGTTTGGCATTTTTGTTTTACCATTAAAATGAAGTAATTCATTAGTTTTCTTAAAGATAAGTAAATACAATAACCAGCCAGTCACTGCCGCTGTAGGTTAGTACAAGAAGCTGAGAGGCAAACACACTCTGAGAACACACTGTTCAATGTGCATTTCTAGTTATTTCACTTACATCTGAAGGCCAGCAGAAAAACATCACCTACGTTAGTTTGGTAGACGTCGACATTGTTGTGTTTAAAGACTGATACGTGTGCTGTTCACCAGAGTAGAGCAGTGATAACTAGAATGTATGTGTGTAAGGTTCTACAGGTTCTGCAGGACCAAGGCTCTTCACCATCCATTTGATAGACGCCAACACAGACAACCTACCCAAGGCTCACACATGGTGAGGACGCATAACAGATGCTTGTTATATCTGCATTTCTGTGACATTTCAGATAACTGTTGTTTCTCTTCCGGCTCTAGTTTCAACAGGATAGACATCCCTCCCTACGAGTCTTACGAGAAACTTTATGAGAAACTGCTGACGGCCGTGGAGGAGACCTGTGGCTTCGCTGTGGAGTGAATCCACAACCGGAGCCAACGTACACATAATCACATTTGCGCTAGCACTTGCACACAACTATTTGACATTTTACATGTATGCATACACACCAACAGAATATCAAGTATACACGGAGTATACGGAGCATCCAAGCAACTTAAGAACACACAGTCTCTTGCCACCGAACTGCTCTGGGTTACAGGAGGAAACCCAGCAGGAGAGGAAAACAAAAAAAAGAAAAAAAATATTTTAAATTTTTTCAAAGGTTTTAAGAAGGATTTTTTATCCTTCGTTTTCTCCAAGCTATGATGTCATTCTTCCGAATGTCTAACCCCACAGGAAACTCCAGTCGCACTCGAAGTCCTCGGACGGAATCAGCAAATCACACACGAGCCTGTGAACAGAGACGCTGAGATCAGATTTGTAAAGAACAAGGCAGAGGCTGTCTTTCTGTCTGACAAACTGATTGACTAGTATTCATGCTTCATGTTTAACCACTGTTGTATGTCAGAATGTGCGCATGTTCACGTGAGTGCGCACGTGAGTTGGTGAGAGAGTGAGTGAGAGTGTGTGTGTGTGTGTGTGTGTTTGTGTCAGGCATGGCACTCAGTTACGCTGTAAAAACGATCAAATGAGCCTGCTCCTCTGTTTGGTAACTTGTTTGTCTCTTCTGTTTGTATCTGCGACCACTCTGATCCACTCTGATATTTTATTATTTATTACTAAGTGATTACTGACCAAGCTGCTATCTGCTCTACCAGGAGCCCACACTAATCTCTTCATCGCCCCCTCCTACCAGAGCTGAAGGGTTCATTCACACGCGACTCTCAGAGTGGGTTTTAATGAGTCTTGTTACATTTTTTTTTAACATTCATATTTCTGCTGAGAAATGCTCTCGTCAGTGTATGAAGACTGTCAGTGTGTCGGTGTTTTAAATGCCATGTTACGTTTATTGAAGTGAAAGGGAAGTGGCTTTTCCCAGCCCCAGTTACAACATCTGACTGTGCTGACTAACTGAGAGGTTCATGGGCATGACCTGGATGTGTTTGTTTTTTTTTTCCAAAATGAGCCGTGAAGATGCAAAGGAGTTAGCTTCAGGAATTCTTTGGTTACACATGACGTGTATAATAGAAATTTCTTAAGCCTTTTTATACATGTTTCATCAACCACTTCACCACCTTGTTTTTTAAATTCTTCGTGGCCCTGATGTGTCTGTGCCCATCTTTCTTCTCCAGAGCCCGAATGTTAGGCAAAGCAGTCGTCATCCTCAAGACCACCGCGAATGAGTCTCTTAACAGTCGTTACTGCTCCATAGAAGTGAATGAAATCAAAAACCTAAATGTTGAGCGATCAACGTGGAAAAATGTTTGGATCTGTTGTAGATTGAAGACTGTTACGCAGGATCATTTCAATCTGCATCCTAGGGTCTGAGTTCACTGTGTAATGGATGCAAAAGTATTGTAACTTACTATGTACTAAACATTTATGAACAAATACCATGTAAATAAGATTATATTAAAAGAAATTAAATTGAAAATACATCCCTTGTGTTATGTGGTTTATTGTCTTCCTGTAATAAAAGCTTGTTTATTATTTACATACTATTCACAGGCAGATGAAGCAAATCGATGTGATATTTTATTGACCATTACTGCAGTTCAAAGAGGATTCAAGGTCTTTACTGGTCACAAACACAGTTATACATGCAGGTATAACGTGCAGGGAAATGCGTTGTGCAGCTGTTCCACACCGAAACAATAATAAGGCAAAATCTGATAGAGCTGGACGAATTTGATTAAAAGGATGTACACTGATCAGCCACAAAGGAAAGGCCACAGACTAAAACCTGGCCACCCCGTATATATATATTATAGCTAATAATGACCTCTGTTATAGGATACACTGACCTGGAGTTGTGTTTTTCTGGCAGATGTTTTTTGAACCCTTTCACATTCCCATACAGATGCCCTCTGATAACAAAAACAGCCCCCCATTCAACCACATACCACCAAGTAGTTCAGAAAATGTTTACACTGGTTTGAATCAGAAACAGGTTTAGTGCCCTGTACAGTTAACACAGCAGGAGAAAGTTGTTCTGGTGGGTTGGTGCAACAATAATATAGAAAAAATGGGGGG
>NW_007578510.1:33147-35879 GCF_000690725.1 Stegastes partitus | reverse complement strand
TCACCTTCAGACATCCACTGTCTACTTTTGTTTTCATCCCTGAAAATCCCCTGATGACAATTCATGGAAACTACAGCACGTTATGGTTCAATAAAATGTGACTTTTATTGTTCCTGGGCCGCTTGTTATCATGTTTTGGTCATTACTTCATTGATTAGAGAGGTTTCATTTGATAACTCACCCATAATATCCAGCTGTTGGAGGTCAGAATTCAGCTGTGTAGCCAATGATGTAACTGTAATGATTGAATTACAGCTTGTAAACCGTGTGTGTGTGTGTGTGTGTGTGTGTGTGTGTGTGTGTAGATGGTACTGACTGAGCAGTGATTCTGTGTGTGGGCTGATTCAGGGTGCTGGTAAGTGTAGCTTCACGATGGCCGATGGAGGCAGCGACGACGACGTCATCCACCTGGCGAGCTTCAACGTCCACCGCAGCCAAGGTGAGACGCACCTTCACACCTTCATGTCCATGCTAACACACCGAGGAACCGCCAACAGCTCGTAGACATGGTTCCTCTTCACCTTCACTTTCCACATTGGTTGCATTGGTGCGTGTTCATTTAGGAGCGATTAAAAGTTTTTCCCCACTGACAGTTTATTGCGCAGCCTTTCTTGTCGACTCCCACACACACTGGAAAGTTCTTATGGAAATGATTGTAAACAGGAATAAGGGTGCACATACAATGTTTTGTTCTCTTTCATCAGGATGATCTGTGACTTGAAGTTATCAAAAGGCGGCATTTCTTTGGATATATTATGAGCAGTTTTTTAAAATCATTTTTGACTCCTTGCTGCTTTGGTTTCCCACTGCCTGGTGATAAAACGCTGCTGGCCACAAATCCAACACGTCACAGGACAGGTTTCTTGGAGAACTGTGCTTTCTGAACGTGTCGTGTCTGTGAAGATTCTCAGTCCTCCAGGTCATGGTTGTTCTGTGGTTTAATCGTAGCAACTGGACTTGCTTGAGTTCCTTGAAGACGTTCCACCTTCATCCAAGAGGCTTCATCAGCTCTGACTGACTAGTTGGGAGTTCCACATGCTGATATCCTGAAGGAGCCATTAATACCTGAGTTTAGGTTTCAGTTGGAGGTTTGTTGCTCCTCCCCCTCGTTATGTGGGTCGTTAGTGCTCCTCCTTCCACAGTGGGGTTCGGTAGGGTCTTCGTGGCTCGGTGTGGCTGTGGGTTCATCTTCCTGGGGAGAGATCTTAGGACTGAGCTGTACACAGGTGAGAGGTGATGCCTCAGACCTCCACCTCTGTTGAGGGATGGTCTCTCCAGTTAGATGGCTTCTTTCACTCCTCTGTCAAACCATCTGTCNATATGAAATATATATTTTTTAAAACATAAAGAAAACAAAAGAGTGCACACCAACACACTGTCGCAGACAATACACAGTGCAAATATATATTTTACTGTAATTGAAAAGTACATAGGCAGTACAAAACTGCATCTGTTTTTAAACGTTTAAAAAAACGTGAAATGTTTTTATTGAAGTATGTGTGATTTGGGTTTTGTACTCTGAAATCATACTGTTCAGTCATACTAAAATTTGTTTTCTGTCTTTACTATTATTTTTGTTTCCTCGTTATGTAGAATCATTCACACACATTATCCATTATGTTTTATTTTATTTTATGGCTTTTATACAGAAATAAATAGAATCTAATATCTTCCAGTTCCGTGGTGGGCAGAACTACACCGCCGCCACCTCCAGGACTACATTTCCCACAAGTCATCGCGCCTACGCAACCAACGGCATCCTGCGCGTGACGTGCTACTGTTCTTGTTTTGGCAGTTTGTTTCGATATTCACGGATTGTCAGTTCACTAAGGAGGCGGATTCTCCTGCTTATCCACGCCAAGCTGCGGTATTTTACGTTTTTACTCGTGTCTTTTCGTACCGAGATCTTCCACCGAGTGTGTGGTCGGTTTGAAGCAGTGTTACGGACAGAAATCCTGCCAGAAGTCAGCTAACTAGTTACCCTGCTGGCTAGCTAGCCTGCTAATTACCATTAGCTTAGCAGAGAGCAGTGGTTTGTTCTGTGTGAGAGAGAGCGGAAATGATCGATTGCTGTTCTGACATGTTTGTTTACGACCACAGCGTCTTAAACTTTATTGTAGAACATCGCTGAGCCTGATGTCAAGGCGGTGGCTTCAACGCAACTTCCAGTCCAGGGGCTAGTATCACAACAGTGGCTGGTCGCTGTGGTCGCGCATTCAGAAAATGTAGGCTTTGCATTGATTTCTTCCAGATTTTATCACATGTAGGGCGACAGGAGTTGCAGGTCACGCTAAAAGAGAATGTGACTGGATGTTCTCGTGAGAATTGGTGGCCAAAGCAGCTAATGAGCGTTCAGTATGTTGGCTAATGTTGTTCCTGTTCCCATGGTTGACCTTAACCCTGCTCCTCTGCTTCAGATTGCTGCTTTCTGACACGTTTTTCTGTACTTTTCTGTTTTGCGACATGTTGGTGGAGCTCATCTACTCTGGCTCCTCTGTGTTCATTAGTCAGACAGATTGTTTATGGTCGCTGGGTGGAGTCTCAGTCTGTCGTTTTCGGTAAATGCGACGACAAGTGGTGCGTTTTTCAAATGAAACCGTGCGCTGGATTTTAGGGAAATACCGTCACAGCGTTGTGTTTTGTTTTCATATGATTTATGCCGTCTGGTTACACAATCAGACTGATGCTGAAACAGGCAAGTCACTCATTACTGGCACCTCCAGAACTGTTTT
>NW_007578510.1:7784-31436 GCF_000690725.1 Stegastes partitus | reverse complement strand
TACTGGACTGTTGTGTTTGTTAAAGATCCTCCTGAGCTTTTCAGAAACTCCTGCAACATAAGGGATGACTATGTTGTTTGGTTTCTTGGTCTTTTCTTAACGTGTCATTACGGAACATGCTCCAGCAGCCAAAGCTCTGTTCCCAGCAGTGCAGTGATCAGGTTTTGTCTCCCTTGTGTTGAGAATTTACGTGTGGTGGTGGGACGTTCCTGATTTTCATGCAGAGGATCATCCTTTAGAGGGGTAGATTGTAGACCAGGTTGTTTTTCTGAAGCTGCAATAGACAGACGTCGTCTAAACGCCACCACAGTTTAGTGATCTTACCTGAATGCTTGACATGCACGAGGAGACGCTGCAGTTTCCTTTGGTTCCCTAAATGCCTCACATGCGTCTCGTCTCCACTCAGACACTGCAGTGGACACGGCTCAGATCAGTATGCGGCCAACAGTTGGTTTGAAAAAAGAAATAAGGCATTCCAGAGTTTAGGGCGTGTGGTTAAAGTGAGTGATTTTATCTCTCAGAGCAGGCTGCACACACACACTGAACTACTGAAGGTCAGCTGCACCAGTGCAACCAATAAAAGTGTTCTGTTGCACACAGTTTTGATCGCATGCATGAGCCCTGTTAGTAGAGCCATCTCTGGCCATCTCTGGGACACACTATCAGAGTGTGTGTTTGCTCATTTTCCTGCCTGACAGCACTGATCGTAGCGCCACGTTGCACAATGTGGTGGCACGGTGTCGTAACGCACAGTAAAGATCAAATCATCAGATCAGGTAGTTTGTAGCGTGCGTCCAGATGTGACTACGACGGCAACGGTTTAGATGACACCAAACCCTCATGTCAACCGCAGGTGTTGCTTTGATAACAAAAAGTGTGGTTTGAATGTAGGTCTGAGCAGCTAATCAAAGTATTATCAACAATCAGAGTTTAATATCAGGCTGTAAGGTGGCTCAGTGGTTAGCACCGTGGCCTCACAGCTAGAAGGTCGCCGGATGGCGTCCCGGTGAGGACACCCGGGATCTTCCTGCGTGGAGTCTCCATGTTCTCCCCGTGCAGCGTGGGTTCTCTCCGGGTTCTCCGGCTTCCTCCCACAGTCCAGAAACATGCTGAGGTTAATTGGTGATTGTAAATTGTCCGTAGGTGTGAATGTGAGTGTGCTTGGTTGTCTGTCTCTAAGTGTAGCCCTGTGATAGACTGGTTACCTGTCCAGGTGAACCTGCCTTCACCCTGAGTCAGCTGGGATAGGCTCCGCCCCCCATGACCCTGGTGAGGGTTAAGGTGTAGAGATGATGGATAATGGATATGTGCTAGTTGTTGTTGGTATGTGGGGATCCGGACAAGCGAAGAATTCCCATATGAAACTTCAGCAATGGCTGTTATCATGATCTCTCTTCTGCTTTTGTCTCTTCCATGCGCTCTGTCGTAGATATTCAATACAACTCTTTGTTTTCCTCCTTCATCCACTAAATGCTAATGCTAACTTACTGTGCAGGCTCGTGTTCCCGTCAGAGGGAGCTCATCACTATTTCTGATGACTCGGACGAAGAGCCCGTGACTTTGGTACCTGGCAGTCCTGTTTTAGTCCCAGATGATGCGGATGATGACGATATCAGCATACTGGAGGTGAATATAAACCTTTACTATGCGTGTTACTGAGGGTTGTGTTTAAATCCTCCCTCTTCATATTTAAAAGGCAGCGTTTTAGAGAACAAAACCTGTTTCTGTTGAGCAGCTGGCGAGTTACTGATACTGGTACTGATTTCGGAAACTGAAGTGTTAACAGCAAGTTGTGACAGAAGCAGCCTGATGTGTTCATGTGTTCGTCTCCTTCCTGTGTTTTCTCTCAGCCACTAACTCCTGCACGCAGACATGTGATTCGTCCAGCAGCGAAGTGGAGCGGGGCCTCGCACAACCTCATTCAAGTCGTAGGTGAAAGTAGCCTAACCTCTGGGATTCCCTCAGGGGACCATGGCTCTGCCCCCTCTACCTCCAGAGATGCCAAGGCCACCAAGGCCACCCAACCAGCCATACGAACACAGACAGTGCAGTCCAGCACATCTGGACAGACACTGCCACAGCCTGGCCCTTCATCACACACACTCTCTCAGCCAAGACTGAACACAAACTCACAGCAACAGGAAGGTACGTCAGCACATACAAATGTGGAGCTTCATGCAGTTTCTTCTGTCCACACCCCATCTACCTCCACCAATGCCAAGGCTAATGCCATCTCATCCAGACAGCTTGTGCAAGTACTTGTCCAACCTCAGCCCAGCACATCTGGACTCCCACAGCCACAAGCCGGCTCGTCAGCACACTTAGCAGTGGAGCGCCAGGCGAGTACATCTGCCAGCGCCACACAGCACACTTGTGTTGCTGCAGTGACTGTGTCAGGTTCATCTAAGACTCAAGAAAAGGCTACGACAAGTAGTCTCACACAAGACAATCCTCAGGCCAGTACTTCATCTGCACATGCCCAGTCTCACACACAGACGCAGCCTCAACCCGGTACATCGTCACAGGTCCAGTTGACTGGAACCACGTCCCTGCAGCCCAACGTCACCCAGGAGAAGGCGGTGAAGATAGTTGTTCTTCCACAGCAGCCTAGCATCCAGGCCTCTGCTCTGGTAACACAGCCCCAGCTGCAGGTCGTCCCCCAGAACCTGCCGCAGCACATTTCCCTTAATCAAATGCAGGGCAATCTCATTCAGATTGAACCCCAACCCCTGGCCCAGGCTCCTGCCCAGCCCGCAGTCCAGCCCCCGGAAGCCCTTCAGGTCATACCAGTGATCCCCCCTGCAGTTCTAATCGCTGCAGCCCCAGAGAGACTCGGTACTCCAGAGGCAGGGCACCGGATCATCCTGGGGAGCCAGCCGCCTGGGAACGCTGTTCCCAATCCTCCACCACAGGCTGGTGGCCCCAGTGCGATTCCACCACGCTGGAACCTCAACATCAGGGTGCCTAATGTGAACTCTAACCCTCCAGCTCCCGCCCCGCCAGCCTCCTACGGCGGAGGGGTGGCTCGCATCATTCTGGCCCCAAACCTAGAAAGGGTTAATCCAGCCCCTGCTCTGGTCGCGGTCCCTCCTGCACCAGAGGACATTCCCCGAATAGAGGATGCAAGACCTGGACCCTCTGTGCCACAAGGGAGACCAGAGCAGCAGCCTCACGTCAGAACCCTGATCTCTGGTGTTGTAAGTATTGCACATCCTGAACTGTGAGTGTCGCTGTTTCCTGTCTGTCATCAGTGAAGTGACTTTAACTGTGTGGCAGCTGTCTCTCATATCCATTCAGACTACATTCTTCTTTTCTGCCTCTTTCACGTTTTACATCACGTCTCTCTGGAAACTCGTGCACATTGAAACCAGACACATGATACGAGCTCACAGAACAGGAACCAGGAGTGGAAAGCCCTCCTTGTGAGAGAGCATTTCTGCTTTGTGTGCATAAAACGCCCTCCGATGAGCACGGCGATGTGACCAGTGCTTAACCGAGCCTACGTGTTCGCTACTGTTCAGCACTCGCTCAGACATGTGGTTGAATTTAGAGGACAGTGGTTGATAAGTCCACTCCTCTCATTGGTCACTTTCAGCAGCCACAGTCTTGGGCCTGTCTCCGACCCGCTGACAGAAGTGCAGGAAGTCCTGGATGTTGTCCTTCAGTAAACCTCACGTTACTGTACTGTAGGAATTAAAGTTGTTTTGCACATGTAGAGAAGAAAAAGTCCAACATGTACATCTGAATTACAGCAGAGTAGGAGCACAAGTTAGCAAAGTATTAAAATACTCGAGTACAAGTTCCCCCACATTGAACACTTTCTTGAGTAAATGTACTTAGTTACTTTACACCACTGCCCTCTGACCTATGTGTTTAAATAGAATACTTGTGGATGCTGTAGCTGAGGCTAATCAGACGATATATTGAACTCTCTGTGTATCCTCCACAGTTGGATCTACTCCCAGATGTCCAGGAAGCCTATGTAGCAGAACTGATCCACCAGAATAATGTGAAAGACTTGAATGTGTAAGAAACGTTGACGTTTTTCCTCCTTGGCCTCAAACAGAACTTTGATAAGTGAATAAGGAAACCATGGTACCTCTACTGTGTTCTGTGTGACTGTCTATAGAAGTGGGTTCTGTATAAATGCATCATGTATGTCTGAAGCATCACAGCGCCGACCTGCAGCCTCTCATCTGAGCCGAACTCTGTGCTGCTCACAGAACCAATCTGGTTTGATTCCTGCTGCAGTTTTAAGAGTCTAGTCCCCTTAATTTAATTGTGTAATTAATCAGATGGTGTTTTTTCAGTGTGAACCAGAAGCTAGACTGTAGTTCTGTCTCACTTATTGTACAGTTATTAACGCTGAGGATAATTCATTATCTTGAATCATTTCTTCTGAAGCCTGTTGCGTGTGGTTGAATCTGTGCGAGCTCGTTCTCATTCAGCTCCCCTGCACTCTGTTTCCAGTATCTGTAACCTGCTGTTAGAAAATCCGAAGTATCCGCGGAGGGAGACGGCAGCCGCCTCAGCAGCTCCCTCCAGCATCCTGCTGGAGCCTGGAGACACCCAGACGGAGGTGAGGCTTTGTGTGTGTCCGCCAGACCCACAAGAACATACAACATGTAAAAGGAGGTGCTGTGTTCATAATTAATACAGTTTTGTAAAGGTAATGTTTACAGTGTTTTACTACGACACGAGCACAGTCAGTAGTTATGTGAAGTGTGTATGCAAATTAAAGTTGGAAAACCGTTTCCTTCTTACATGAGTACACCGGTCAGACATGTTTCTGGTTATGCAGCTATGTTTGGTATTCGTCACCACATTATGACCTTGTGCTGTGGTTGAACAGAGTTGGGAAGCTGGTTGAGAATCGGAGCGAGCAATCTGACCGATCATACAGAACCACAGTCCAGGATAGGAATCGCAGTTCTCCCACCAGCATATGGTTGCCTTGACTTGATCTCAAGGCTGGAGGCCAAATCTTACGTCTCTACATCCTGTTTTCACTCTGATTTTACTTTGAAAGTTCTGAGGGAAGTAGTCATTTGTATCTCTGCTACCTTGACCCTCCTTTTCTCATGTTTCCAACCTGCAGACTGGACAAGCTGTGGTCGTACAGCTGCAGCATGTCTGTTCTCCTGCTACAGTCGTAACGTACTGCAGTGCAGCTGGTGATGGTCGTTAGCGATCTCATCATGAGTAAACTTTAGAAAGAGAACAGTTAAGCAAAGTACGCAGGTGTTATTAGCAAAAAGCTCTGCTGACCCCTTCATACCGTAGATACTTCACTATTTACATTTTTATTTTTGTCTATCTGCTCCATATGAACACAGCCTGCACCTGATTCCAGTTCAGATGAAAAAGAGTTCTGACAGGACTGCTGAGTTACTAAAGGCCTGTTGGTTGCACCAAAGAGTTTTTGTTTGTGCAAACGTGTTTTTTTGGCAGTGTTTTCAAATGAGACTTACAGAATAAAGTTAGTTTCATAGAGTATCACAATTTGCCCAGTTGAAAATCCAGTGACACTATTTTCTTGATTCTGGATCTGCTAAATGGTGTAACTCTGGTGATTGGTTGTGAAGCTAACAGGCCGTTCCAACCTCCTGGTCGTTTTTAGGGTTCATGCTGTTTGGTTTAAAATCTGTGTCTTATGCATTTGTTTTGTATCTTCAAACCAGTTAAACAAGGTGAATGAAACTCAGATTTATGCGTACAAGTTCTTGCTGACATTGACGTTGTTGCCTGCGTTGTTGCTTTTTCAGGTGACTGAGGACTTGTTCGATTATACCAAGCTGGGAACTGTGGGACCAGAAGTTGTGATGCAGGCCGCCGACTTGCTCATGGCAGATTTCAGGATGCTCAGCTGTCAGGATATCAAATGGGCCCTTAATGCCCTGAAGGGACACTATGCAATCACACGCAAGGTAAGCATCTCAGGAATGCCACTTCAGTTCTCCCCGTTCTCTATTTACCTGTTCTCGTTTCCAACTGCCTCTTTGATTCCCCCATTCGCTTCCTTGCTTCCAGGCCTTATGTGAAGCTCTGAAGAAGTGGCAGGAATCAGGCGACCCATCAGGAAAGAGAAGACGGAGCAGGACTTCATCGGAGCGCTGCTACATAGATTTCCATTTTGAGCATGGTAAGCTAACTTTCTCACTTCCTCCTTGTTGCAGGTCCAGATAGGTGCTATCATCTCTGCCCCTGCACATGCATTCTATAGGTATACATGAGTACGCCTCATCAAATGGAGACTTTGCGAACAACCTTCTGTTAGCTGCACATCTCACTCTCCCCTCCCACTACCTATGTGTTTTTCAAAAATACTCGTCACTACAGGAAGCAGCAGCCCCCAAGCAGCAGCCTGCCACACTGAAAACGTTCTGATGGAGATTAGGATCGTGCAAATAAGCAGCTCTGCAGTTTTTACAGTCACACTGTTCACCTGCCTGCATGCATGTTCCATCAAAATATTCCCCTGTCACTATTTAAGGGACCTCATCGCTTAGCACCGCCTAAGAGGATTACGGCTGATTTAAAGTAACACAAACAGGCCAGCAGACGAAGGATGAGGTGCAGCTAGACCAGGTTACACAGCGCTGATGGTCTGACTGTGACAGACCAGGTCTACGTACTAGTTGTGCATGTTGTAGGTTTTGTTTCTGTGCACACTTAAAGTTAAGTTTCACAAGTGAGTCGTTGTTGATAAAGTCTTTCTGCTATTCTTCAGTTCACACAGGATTTAGTAAATGAGTTTTATGGAGCTGCAGATGCATCATGGGAAGGAAACCTTTTTTGTCTTTGGTTTCTGTTTTATCCGTGTGCTGTGGAAGGGCTCATGATTTAATACATGCAGTCTCTCTCGCTCACTAGAGTCCTTCTTTGTCCACCAGGTTCGCTGAAGTTTGAAAAAAGGATGTATTTCCTGGAGAACGACCGACGTTACTGCCGGACGTACAGCAATCTGGAGGCATCTGTGCAGAAGGAGCTGTCGTTCTACCAGCAGAAGGCCAAGGAATGGGCAGAGGTAGACGCACAAACGCCCTGCAACGACACTAAAGTCATGATATGGCTGCTGAAACGTGTCTGGTTTATAAGAATCTAACTGTCAGGATCATCAAACAAACATTTTACAGCCTTTACATCTGAATAGCTCAACATTAGTGTAAAAAAACCTCAGTTTAAGTAGCATGACGCATGCTTATGAACAGATTAAGAATCACTTCTGTGCAGCGTCTGTTTTATCCTGACGAGCAGTAAACCTGCATCGCGCTTCATGTTGAACGGAGGATTTTTGAGGCTAAGGTTTGGCTGTTCAGATTCCAAACACTAGACTCTGAAAGTCACACCATTGTGAATGTCTGACCAATGAGGCACTGAAATAGCTGGAGGTCATGTACTGGACAGCGTGGCTCTGGTCCTGATCCAGCCCTGGAACTTTACACCTACTGTAGGAGAGTCACAGCAGTGGGACACACGGTAGTCCTCAGGAGTCCCGTTTTTACAGTCTATTGTTTTCTGAGGTGGAGACTTGCCTTTTGTTTCCCACTTTCTTTGTGCACATGTTTACCAGCCTCTTTCTGTGTCTCCAGCATGAGGACTTTCTTCTGGCTCTGCAAGTCAATGAGGATGAATATAAGAAGGTAGGAACCACGAATACTCGAGCCACACTGTAGAAACAAAACAGTTGTGTGAACTCAACATTTCAAGGCAACTGTCTGCGCTGGATTTTGGGGTTTTGAGGCCAACTAAACATTTTACTTTTACATTGTTCATGTGTAATGTAGCTTAAATGTTTTAGTTACACAAACTAAGAATTCTGAAAAACAAAAGTTGTGCCAACTTATTATTTTGTGTTCAGAAAACGTCCATGAAGGGGCGCCTCGTTTCCTACTTGCGTCCTAGCTAGCTAGCTAAAGTCCAAGGTGGCTAACATGTCAGTAATGACCATGCCTTATTAAACCAACAGAAATACTAAAGCTACATAACCGCGAATCAGCTCACAATCAATCACAAAGCTGGAGTTTCAACACACTGCTCCAATAACATACTCGCCTATAAGGAGATAAAATCCACACAGGACACGAGAACAGGACAAATGGCCGCTCAAGCGTGAATTTGAAAGTGGAGATGTGGCCCCTGTAGATGTGAGCTGGAGACCCCGTTCTTCGCTGATGCATAAGCTCCAGCCTCAATCCTATAACTTTAAGTTTTGTCAACCAAACTTTTGAAATGAGACCAACTTTACACGACAGACGTAGTGAAGGCGGCTGGAATAACTACTTTGATGTTGTTTGCAGCACAACAGAACATTTTTTATTTACTTACCCAAAAACTCCTTTTCAGGCCAACAGTTATAAGTTTTCATTTCTTCAGTGCAGTCTGGTGTCCCCTTCATAAGGATTCATACGCTGTGTAAGGACACACTTAAATCATATAAGGATGGACAGTTGGAACCAAAAGTATGAACCCACTGAGGGGGGATTCACAATCACTCCCTAACTGATCCCATCAATATCCCAGGAGTTTAGTTGAACTGGTGTCATACTGGGATGATTAATGGTTCCCGTATTTTATTTTTTATGAGCAGTGTATATGGTTATTGTGCTAAAAAAGTGTCCTTCTATTCAATGTGACTAAACCTGATGTGGTTGTTTTTTCTAGAAATGACTTCTTTGTGTGTGTTATAATATAAAATGATGTTTCCTGATGCGTCTAACTCGTAACACGACGTCTTATTGGCAGTTCATGTTGATGAATAAATGAGTAGTCGCCACTGGTTTTTACAAAAGACTGCATGTGTAGAAGTTGTTGTTCTTATTCCACATCATGTGACGAGGATGGTGCTGGATAGACTGTACATTAACTCAGCTTCATGGTTTATGCTGATTACACTCAGAATAACAGGGATCCAGAGTCCCACGTATTCAAACAACTTAGTTTAATTTGTGAAATGTTTAAACCCTTTAAAGCCAGTTTCTACTAGAACATGTCCTGGACTAACATCCTTTTAGGCTTGTTTTACTCTCCTAACCTCTTTTAAGCACCATGAGGACCAGTTTTATGAAGAGATGAAACACGTCTTTGTCTGGTTCTTCCTCCAGGACGGTCAGCTGATCGAGTGTGGCTGCTGCTACGGGGAGTTTGCGTTTGAGAAGATGACACAGTGTTCGGACGGTCACCTGTTCTGCAAAGAGTGCCTGGTCAAATACGCTCAGGAGGCAGTGTTCGGCTCTGGGAAGGTACGGACACACAGCCGCCGCTTTCATCGCACTGGAGTAGAGTTTGAATGCTAATGTTGCCTGGCAACTACCATGACCGTGTCCTTCTGAGCTGGAGGATGGCTGCACAATGTGATGAGCAGGGAAACACATCTGAATGCTGCCCTAACAAGTTCAGATATCAGCCGGGAAGGAGGTGAACTTTGTGGTTCTCTATGACAGAGTAATTGTCTTTACATTTTAGCTTGTTATCAATGTGCATATATTTAATTTAATCCTCTGCAGAGAGATTTACATACTTTGCTAACATAAAAAAGGATATTTGTCATTCAGGGACGGTGCTGTTGAAGCAACAGTGGAGGGTTTTAACTGTGTGACAGCTCTTTTAGTTAGACATATAAAATAGAGTTTCCAGGTTTTAGGTTGCCTCTGTCCAACCTAATGTAGTCCAGGCCTGTAGTACATCCGGTTCCTGGTAAGGTGTCGGTTATATGCGTCACCGTTGTGTGTGTTTCTGTGGGTGAGGCTATATCCACACTAATGCACAACCATCTGAAGCCAGACAGGAAAGTTAGCCTCATGTCAGAAGTACAGCAGAGACGGTGAGGTCAGCAGAGCCTGTTGTTCATCAGCCGTGTTGAACTAACCGCTGTTAATCAATACGTCTTTGTTTTCTTCTGAGCGCGACAAATCAGGGAAGGACACGTCGTCACCGTTAGAACCCCGTCAGAACGTAAACACGGTTGTCCGCGTCAGAGTTTCCTGAAGTCTTGGGTTCATACGGACTAAAACACGAGCCCAGAGTTTCCAAACTAAAACAAGAGTCAGCACCGTTTCCCAGCAGGACGCCTGCATGTCCTGCTATCTCCTCATGTCTTAATAAATCATGAGCGCTCCATTATGCTCTGTTCAGACACTCAGCTGCTGAGCTGCTCGATCAGCAGGTGAAGAGCTCAGGTTGTGTGATCGTCTCGTAGCAATCGCTTGAATTTAGCTGCTACGAAACACAGGTTTGGTTATTATTAAAGTAGCTGAAGCAGATATAAACCATAAGAGAGGTGCTGTTATGTTATCTAGCTCTGTGTTTCTGCTCACATTCGATAAGTAGGGCTTTTTAAAGCAGGACTTCTAGAGTGTGATAATAGAACGTTTCCTAAGTGAAGGAATGTGTCAGAGAAGTGGCAGCATGTGGTTGAAATGCAATAAAAAGTCCCCGTTCAGCTCATTTGTCCATGAAGTCCTCATGCAGTCTTCAGTTATATCAAACATAAAAGCATGTACGTATCATCAGGAACATCATTCATTCATGTAGAAAGAGGATTTCATGCTTGTAGTAACTCGAACCGCCTGCCCCGTAAAGAATCAGAAAATCAAACTGGAATCGAGTCGGATCATTGAAACACAAACAATATTCAGCCGTAGATGCTACACATGGCAGAAGTTATGCGTCTGGTGTGGATGCAGTCTGAGTTCAGTCAGCTGAAGGTGGCTGCAGACAAACATTTGTATTTGCTCACGTGAGTGGCTGTGTGTTCGTGTTGCAGCTGGAGCTGAGCTGCATGGAGGGCGGCTGCCCGTGCTCCTACCCTGTGTGTGAGCTGGAGAAGGTCCTACCAGAGAACATACTGTGTAAATACTACGAGAGGCAGGCGGAGGAGGCGGTCGCTGCCACCTGCGCTGACGAGCTAGTGAGGTGAGTGTTGGTGTGTGTGGATATCACAGCCGTCTGCCTGTAATTCAGCTGGATTAAGAGTTTTAATATGCCCTGAAAATAGACTCTCTTTACATAATGTGGCTGTGACTCAAGCCCAGTAATTGCAAGGCAGACAGTTCAACCGCTGACCCGTCCATGTGTCCTCGGGTCCGACACTGGGCACATGTCACTGCCAATAGCAGGCGAGCACCTAGCATAGCAGCTCCACCTAGCTAAGGTTAAAAGGTTTATATAAGTGTGACCATAGACAGAATGTTTTGGTTGAGAAATCATCAGCAAAACCAGTAATGAGAGACTCTAGTTGCAGTTCTTCTCTTGTACCTAGAACTTAATATTCTATCTATCTAATTAGCTAGCTAATTTTAGTGATTAATCGATTATTGCCGTTATTCATCTATCCATTAAACTGTATGAAGTGATGAGGCAGAGGACAAAGGATGCATGTCTAAGTACGTAGTAGATGTACTTAGACTACATTCAGTCCTTGTTGGCCAGCAGAGGGCGCTGTGGGGGTGTAGCGAGCAGTGGGCCGCCATGACAAAGTCTTCTGTGGTGGTCACTGGCCTGTAGCCACAGCTCTCCTGTTACAGGTGTAGAAAACCAGGACAGCAGGAAGGTCCACTGTTCAACCACTGAACAATAATCAGTTACTGATTGACTGATTGGCTGTCCGTTAAGAAAACTGTTCAACATGTGCATTCCTATCTGTCTGTGTAGCTTTATTTTCAGGCCTTCTGCATCCGTGCAGTGTTCGTACATTTTAGCTGCTGAAGTTAATTAGTCATCTAATGTTCTGACTTCTGTGGCGGTCCCAGTCTGTTTGAATGTACCGTCCACTCAGTGGACATGTGGGTTCGCTCTCCTCTTGGTATAAAGGGAATCTGCACACTCATCAGGGAGCTGCCATAATGGCTCTGTGTCCTCACACTGAGATCCGTTTGTCTGTTGTGTTGTACACAGCTGCATCACCTTCACTCCTTTACTCTGCTTCCTCTCCTACCTTTGCAGATGTCCATTTTGCAACTTCCCCGCCTTGCTGGACAAAGACGTGTCTCTGTTCAGCTGCCCCAACCCGCGGTGCCGCAAGGTCAGTGCTGCTCTGTATTTGTTTAGCGCATTCTGGGGAAACAATGCTTTTGTATTCCCACTGCGTTGCCTCGACAAACCACGTTAGTGACAGAATATGTTCTCACTCAAACACACATTAACATGGTTTATACTTGGTGTTTTCATCCTCTGATGGTTTCATGTGACCAAACCTTCTGTACAAAAGATAAATCAGATCTTAATTTGAATTCAAGAGGAGGCAGCATGAATAATTAACTGCATCACGACTGTACGTCCTGCGTGCAGCAGCAGCAGCGTCCACTTCAGCATAACTCATGTGAGCGCAGCCTCGACATGAGACCGATGAACCCCAGTGAGTGAGAAAAGATTGAAGAGCAGCTTTTGGAGATGATGAACAATTACATCTGGCGAGGTCATCACCTCTGTCTCCTCTCTGTTTATTTCTGGCCCTCCTCCCACCGTCTGAGGAATGCAGGGGGAGGCGACGCTCTTTGTCTGCTCAAGCTGTCGCCAGAGTTCCAGTCAGAAATCTTCATTATTTGGTAGAAAACAAACACACAGTCATCTACAGGCTCACGCTCACCACACGAGCACAAAGTTCTGCACTTGTAAACATCTCACGCTCACTTCTTCACTCATTTATCTCTACATCCTCTGGAAGACAGGAAGAGATGGGAGCGTGTCACAACTCCTAAATAGATCAGTTAAAGTTTAGCCCATGTTTTAAAATTTTGCTGAAATGCATTTTCACTAAATCAGTTTGATCTTCTCAGGTGCTAAATTCACTTCCCTTTCTGTGTTTTATATCACTGTAACTGGGTATTTTCAAGTTGTCGGACTAAACAAACTGTTTCAAAACCCTATGTTCAGGACTGGGTTTGGATTTTTGTCGATTCTCTGACATTTCACATGAATCCAATAAGTGTTCGTTGTATTGCAGCTCCGTATTAAACACATTATAACTCTGCGGCCATGTTCACAGTAGTATGAGCGGTGTCCACTTTGATTTAGGTGTAAATATTTTCTACACAGTAGTACCGATGCTGTATTTTTGCAGGAGCTTATTTAATACCAGCCGACTCCTGAGATAGTCTCCAGTGTTGCAGTAAAGTTTAGTTTTTACTCTGACACGTCATTCAGATGTAAATGTGTGGATGTAAACCCACACAGAGTCTCAGACCATTTGTGTGAACAGATCTACCACCAAAGCAACTTGTGAATAGTGTTTTTAACAGTACAGTACTTGAGTAAATGTACTCGGTTACATTCCACAACCGGTGGCATTGCTCTTCAGTTGTAGTTCCAGATATTTGCACGTTGTTTTTCATGGTGCTTCTAAACTTTTCCACAGAGAGCGCCGGTGTTCCTGGTGGAAAAGTTTAGTGTGGAGTCTTGAGATGCTGTAATTCCCTCCATGAGCCTGTAGGTGGAGCCAGAGCTTCACAGTGGCCGCCCTGCAACGTGTTCATGCAGCTGCGCCCCATTACACGCTTGTACACACCTAGAAAGTCCGACAGGCTACAGACGTCTTTGGTTCTGTTCTGTTCTGTTGCTCATCTGCACTGTGATGACCGACAAACACTGATTTGGGTCAACATTAGGAGCCGATGTGTTGGAGCTGTTGTACTCGTCTTTCTTGAATATTTAGGAGTTTAAAAAGGGAACTGGTCATGGCGGGGTTTTTGTCAGTGATGCAAAAAGTTCCTTCTTCCTTAATGTGTGTAAGAATCAGGATGTTTGGTGAGACTGTTGTTGGAAAATGGAGTCTGGAGACAGATGGTTCATGTTTTACTATTAGCATGTGCCAGATTTTCCGTCGCTCTCTTTACCGGCTGCCAGGTGCAGCCAGACCGTTCTGTACTGCAGTGTAGTCTGGCTGCACCTCGTTACCCTTCTGCTAACGAGGAAACAACACTTTGTGTATTTCTTTAAAACAACGACTTGGGGCAGAGCTGAACCAAGGATGCAAGCGTCGGCATCCCCTCAGTCCTAATAATTACAACAATGAGTAAAATATGTGCTCACTCCTCTCATTAGGACAACGAACTCCAGACTAACTGCAGCTGGTCAGTGAGTAAAACGCAGCAAGTTGTGAACATCAATATTTCACCACAAAATCCTCCTTGCAGATCCGTTCTCTTTTATCAGTCAGATGTGCAAATGGCTGTGATAGAAGAGCAGCACAGAGAGTTTGTTTAGTTTAACAACCAAATGTACATTGTTCTGTTAAATAACACACACAGGCCTACTTTAGTGAGCTAGCTCGCTGGTACATTAAGCTAACTGGCATGTTTAAGTTAGATTTAAGTTAGATTGAACTCGTGGTTGCCTCCTCTGGAATGTGTAAATCTATGAAGTCGTCTCTTTCTGCACCCACCCCTCCACAGCTGGAAATGCTCGGCCGTGGCGATGACTTTATGTTGCACTCATGATCACCATATGTATGTATGTACGTGTTAAAAGGTAGAAAAAACAAAGCGTGATTTTCACTGGAGAGGGTGTTTAAACTGTCGGGCATGCTAGTGTGCTTTGAACTGAATCAATCATATTAATAATTATGATTATTTCATTAAACTGGTAAATAAAACAGCTGACCCGTGCATGTTCAGGTCTGACATTATCACAGTTCATGAGCAGTTTGTCAGATGATGTGGGCCTCTATGTAGGAGTATTTTCTTCTGACACGTGCAGCCATAGCAACCCTGAGTAGATGAATAACCCTGGTATATATATTTTAATCATATTTCCCATCAGCGCAGTCGAGGACAGTTGTTGTACAGTTGGCCCCACCGCCCGCTCCGTCTGAGCCCGGGGAGGGGCTTCATTATGTAACTGACACACTTCTGGAAGCCCACCTACCTCCCTGCATCCTGCTGCCTCATTGGCTGCCACGCCGTCCACTCCCCTCACACTGGTCTCTCACTGGTTGGACACACTTCCTCCTACATTTCAAATGTGGTTCAGATCAAATTTGACCCAGATTCTCCTCCCTTCCCCCCCCACCCCGGCCTCCTGCCCCTCTCCACTGCCTCCGTCTGACCCACACACACACTCATGTACATGCACAGCAGCGAGCGTTAATGTATTCCACATGTGGTAATGTGGACGTTTGTTCCTGGCCTGCGTGTGATTGTTTCGTAAAAAGCAGAGGAATGTGATATGTAGGCCACCAGAAGGCTACCACGGTGCAGCATGGGCTGAGCGTGAATCTGTGAGTGCTGCTCTACTTGGCCTCTGCTGCAAATCTCATGAATTCTGCCAAAGCATGCATCTGTTGCCATGTCAGGTACACACATCTCTTCCTCCCTGCCTTGTGATGTGCACTCAGGTTTGACTGCAGCAAAAGCCACCTCCCCACAAAAAAAAACCACACTCGTGCACACACTTGATGCAAGCCCCCCAATCAGAGGCTCTGCAAGCAGCCTGCACTGCCTTATAAGGGCTGCTGCAGCTACATGACGAGGAAGAAGAGAGAGGAAGACAGAGCGATTCGGAGGAGCAGAACATTTTACATGGGGTGGCACCAAGGTTTTGGCAGGCTGGCATTAGAGAGCAGAGTGTGGGGATCCCCTGATGGAAATACAGTACAAGCTCCATCGCTAAACTGATTCAACAGAGCTACACAAATGTACATTAATGACAGTTTGTTGATGCATTCGGCCCCAACTTTCCTGATAAAGGACAACATTAAGGGGACCAGTGCTCATACAGAAAGCAAACTGCACAGCTCATACCGTCTCTGCATGACCCATCAGAGCTCATCGTTCTGTATTAACAGCTAAATCCATCTTACTAATACTGAGAACAGCTCCCAGAGGGTCACTGGGAATATTTATGACATGACAAAGAACCGTATCAGTCAGTGGGGAAGGGATGCATCACCTTTGAATTTGATTTATCCAGAAAAAGAAGAGAGAAGGAAGTGGCCAAAATGATTACAGTGCATTGACATCCAACTGACCACAATCTGTTCATTACTGTTTTTCCAATCATGTCGTTCATCCATTTATTTTCCCTTTAGTTCAGTCATAACCACTGATGAAGCAGGACAGCTGCAGGGTTTTTCCTACAGAGACGCCACCAAAGAGGTCTTAGTTTTGTTCACTGGGTTAGAGACGTCAGAGATAACAGGAAAATGAATAGATGTCTGTCAAATAAGGAGACACAGACTGGTTTGTGATCACTGTCGTGTGTATTTAGACGTTCTGAGACTGACTTTGCACATGCTTCATTAAATCTTTACAGATATCTAACATGAATGATTCACAAATACGTAGACAATACGTGTTTACATTCTAATCGGCAAACGTGCACGTTGCAGCTAAAAACATACCACGAGTCCTACAGCAGGATGATCCGTCCCTCTGTCTGCATCCGTCCCTCTGTCTGCATCCGTCTTTTTATTCCCTGCTTTTACTGAAAAAGCTTGAAACACCACATCTTGTGAAATGCGTCTGCAGGCCAGTGTAGCCGACAGTAGTTCAGGTGTGTAAGGGTGAAAATCATGTAATAGTATGCTACTTGCTAATCAGACTATCAGAGGATCTCGTAGCACTGTCTGGCATTAGGTAAGGTTTCAGTCCACGTGAGGGCAACATGAGTCTCGACCTTATAGATGCACGCTGCAGCTGAACTTCCAGCTCGTTGGTATTTACAACAGTCTCATCTCAACAATGCTCCTCCGTGTTACGTCTGGGAGGGAGGAAAAGAAACGCTGCTTAAAACAAATGCTTGTTATAGAAAGAGTCCGTTCTGATGATGGTGACAAACACAGAGAGACGTTCTCCCTCACTGTGTCCCACCACGGTGCTCGTCACACCTCAAGACGGATCATTGACGTGGAGCTACAGCCTGATCTGGAACCAGCTGCTATATCCTGTAAAAAGAGGAAAGTCACAACCTGTCAGAAACATCCACAGGCGCCCACTGTGGTAAAAGCATAGCACACCAACCTATCGTTAGATCTGTTGTTAAATGCACCTGAAGTCGCAGACGGCTGTTTATGAAGGAAGACTAGAACCTACAGACGACAGGAACATCTGCTATCAGCCACATCTTCTCATATATATTTAGATAAAGTGATCATTTCCACAATCCTCATCAGACTGTAGGGTCGGCACCGGCCGTCCTGGTAACACCGAGCATCCAGAGGAGAAAGAGCAAGACATGAATGGAGATGGAGCTGAAAGGGAGATGAGAAAGGAGGAAAGAGCTTAACGGAAAGGAGCGCCGAGAATGCAGCTGGAACAAGTTAGAACAGGCTGGAAGAAGAAATGAATGAGGAATAAATGTGGAGACTAAAAAGACGAAGGCTCACACACTTTTTAAAAACACGTTTTACTTTAAGTACACATTACAGCTGCTCTCACAGAGTACACACCGCTTCAGGCCGTATGCACACGATCAGGACGCTGGAGTTTGTCATGAAACTGCCTTAGACTTTGACTGTTAGCTGTTAGCTGTTAGCTGTTAGCGGTCCGTGTTGTCTGAGCGTCTGTATGAGCGTCTGTAATGGTTGGTCAGAGCGTCCAGGAAGGCAAACAGCAGCGTCTGACCACATGTACGAGGGAAACCTTTTGCATTCGCTGTCCTGTGTTTTGAGAAGTATTTGTTTGGCCCGGTGTGTATCATGGTAATACGGTTACTGGAGCGCAGCCAATCAGAGTCGTTCAACCAGCTGCCATTCAGTCATCATGAAGTTCTGCGTCTGTGCAACCTTTGACACAGTTCCGCCAAGTTTATTAAAACCAAACAAACAAAAAGCATCCGGAGGTGGGGCCGACACGCCCAGTACAAGGTTTGACTGTGACGTCAGCGGCTGTATTTTTAGCCGGGCTATAAGAGCTCAGGTGTGTTCCTGCTTTCAAACAGGTTCCAGACAGTCGAACACTCTCCTCTAGCTGCCCTCCTGCTTCCTGGGCTCTTTGCTACCACTAGAGGGCGTCATTCCCCACATTTTCACTCCAGTCCTTCACCGTCTTTTGTGTGATCTGTTGTTTCCTGCACCTCAGTCCAAATCTGCACACCTTGGCTCTGCTTTTTCTCTCCAAACACCCTGTTTTAGCTGAAATAACAGACCAGAGCGTATATTCTCTTCATGCTTTCATCTCGTCAGACACACTCGACTGTTTCACGCATCTCTCAGCTCAGATACTCCCTACGAATCCTAAACTGCTAAATGTTTAGAATGCTTGTTGTCTAGTTTCCATCTGTTTGCATTTAATTTGTTTCAGAAAAGTCTCCTCTCGCTTGAAGCTGTTAAACTGTGTCCAATATTTGCCTCTCAGGGTTTTTAGTGTGCCATCAGAGAGGCCAAATGCCAGCAGAAAGTCTGGCTTCTCCAGCCCAGTTCGCCACCCTCTGGCTGACCTTGTGCACACACACACACACACACACACACACACACACACACACGGTGAATACTGTGGAAGCCGACATACAGAAACAGCAGCCGCCACACACAGCGGTAGAAGTGCTGGGCTGGAGGTTGGAGGGTGTGTTCCTGACTAATGCAGGCTGTTCCGTGAGGTTAAGGGTCGGAGATATGGATCATACGGTGCTGCATCAGCTGTCATACGCCCCGCTCGTCAATATTAGATGAGCGGTTCAAATATTTATGGAGATCCGTGGGTAAGGGTAAGCAAGGCAGGAAGGAAGGCAGCCCCGAAGCAAACGTGTGTGAATCGTCTGCCCCACATGTGCTTCAGCCCAACATCGGCTGAAGGCTGACGAGACGAGGGAGGCTGCAGGAGGATGGAGTTCATGGAGTTGTTACTAGGCAACTAAGCAGTGAGTGGCAAGCATTTTGGCGCTGCACTCACACACACGTTTGCAGGGCGAGCCACACCTAAGTGTGTCTGTGCAAGTCTGAGTCCCTGCAGTGGCAGCACCAGCAGCATATAGAGCAGACTGTGGAGGGATGCTGCTCCTGCTGCAGCACTCGTCAGCAGTAATGGATAGCGGAGGATGGATGGATGGATGGATAGGTAGAAATGTGGGATAATCTTGATCAGGGTGGCGTTGCTCTACCTAATCTTGCTGTTCGATGGCGTAATGTATAACTGCTGACCTCGCTGCAGTGTGAACTTTATACGACTGTAATCACTTTATGCTGCTGTTGGTCGCTTCATGCAAACCCGGTTCACACAGTGCACATGACGACCACTGCTGCTGTCAGTTTAAATCTGCTTATTTTTTATTTAGCTTTTGTTTTTACACACTTCTACATGTTGTGTCATTTGGTTAAGGAGGATCATTTCCCTGGTTTGTGTCACAAGACAATAAACTGCTTGAATCTTGAATCGGTCACTAAGTGCTCTGAGCAGATGCTAATGAAACTCTGCTAGCGTCCTCCTTCTTTTCTTTCTCCTGCCACATCCCTCATCTTCTCCCTTCTTCTGTGTTTTTCTAGGAGAGCTGCAGAAAGTGCCACGTCCAGTGGAAGCAGCATGTGGGGAAGACCTGCGAGCAGGTCCTGGAGAGGGACGAGATCCGCATGAGGGTGGTCTTGTAAGTGGGTCACACACACCGTTTATCAGACCATCACTGAGCCACAACCTGCTCATGATCACACACAGGCCTCTGACTCACTCACTCAGGTACACCTTTTCCTTTAGGTTCTCTCTGTGCCTTTTGGTGCCAAGAACATTAAAGCTTGACCTGTCTTGTCAGCTCCCACACATGTAGGTCATTTCCTGACACATTATTTAAATGGCTGTAAGCAGGAATCACATTTTTAGCGTGTTCTTCACAAGGATGATCTGGGACTTCAAGTTAGTCACAGGAAGCTCTTCTGAGGCTCTGTTATGTGCAGTCGTAGATGATATTAGAATATCTGACTGCCTGGAAAGCAAACGATGCACCTGCCACAACACCAGACACATTTCTCTGAGACATTATCCTTTTCTAACATCGATTAAACGTTGATTCTCTTAGAGTGAAAGCCCCGTCGTGCTTTGGCCGCGCTCTGCAACGCAGACTGTCGGCTGTTTGATCACGCCGAGCTGTTTACCACAAATTGACCGTTTGCTCGCGGTTGTGGGTGGCGCAGTGTGATCGATGTGCATGCACACATTCATGCAGCTTAGCGTGGGAACATGAAACCCAGCGTGTTTTTGAAGCTACATCTGAAACGCGTCACATGTAAACTATCAGTAGACACAACAGTTCATCAGACGTCCTCCTGATGCCTCACATGCATCAGTGAAGGCTGCAGTTTACCCATGAAGCTACAGTTTACGGATGTTCCCTGAATGTGTCACGTGCAGGAGCTGTGCACACAGAAGCCTCAGACAGCTGTATGAGCTGAAATTAGTCTGGAAATACTAAAAAAAAAAAAAAGGCTTTTATCTCCATGAGCACAGTAGACAGACCTGCTAACCATCAGGTGTGACCAATAACACTGTTGGTGTTTCAGATTTTTTCATCTATTGTCTTTCTCACCCAGATGGTCACACTCTGGATCCCTAGCATACGGATTTTATTAAACACTTTAGTTCTTTTTTGTTTATCTTATTGAACCCTAAAAAAGCACAGAAACACTAAATATAGAAGAGCATAGAGGAAGCCCACCTTCTGAACGTCACATCTCAGAGGTGGTGTTCCGTCCTCTGCTCCGTCCGCTGTGATTTACACTCGTCACCACACTGACTGGTGATTTTCCTCATCGAGTCGACACCAGAAACACTCCTGTTACTGTCATTTTAAAGTCTCAGAAGCTTTTTACATTTTTTTTAACCCTTGAGCATTCTTGGTGCCCACTCGGATCCCAGGCCCTGGTCGTTTCCCAGGTTTCACATCTGGCTCTGAAAGGATGCTGCCTGAACCACTTATTTTCCCGGACGAGACTCCAGGAAGCGGAGAGGCCGGCTGCTTCCCGTCGCACAGCGGGCTCAGAGGCAGTACTTCCTGTTTTGAGGCGGTCACGTATCGTTTTACTTCCTGGTGCTGAAAGAGGCAGGAAGCGGCCCGGCAGACGGATCAGTGGGTCAGGGTTTGATGGTTGTAACAGGACAGAATCACAGCAGTGACAATAGGCCGCTCCAGGCTGGGTGGTTTGGTCTGAAACCAACAGGTGCTGGTAGTCCTGAATATGGAGGCAGAACAGAACCTGTAGATACAGATGTTTATTATCATGTTAAGACGTTCATGATGAGCGTCAGTGGATTCATAAATACAGCCTCATACTAAACACAGATCCGTCTAAAGGCGTGATGGTCCAGACTCATGAGGTCTGTGTCAAGAGAGAGTGTTGAGATTTACTGTTTTATAAACACAGGAGCCACAGCAGGAACTCCATCCATCCATCCATCCATCCATCATCTCTACACCGCTTAATCCTCACCAGGGTCATGGGGGGCTGGAGTCTATCCCAGCTGACTCAGGGTGAAGGCAGGTTCACCTGGACAGGTCCAACTCCATGCAATGACATATTTAAGTTTCCTTCTTTTGCATAACTGTCTGAGGAGACGTTCTGCCGTTCTGTAGAGACTATTTTTCTTCTGCTCTTAGCCTGAGTGGTCGTGTTTCTCAACCTTTCCCCTTAAAAATCCAAAGTCAGGTGGTGCACGTCCAGGTCACGGTTTTCACCTTTTCCTTCTTTAGGAACTCTGAGGGGACTTTGCAGATCTGCTTCAGATCATTCTGCTAGAATATTCCTCCGCCAAGCGTCTGGGTTCATCTTCTCAGCCAGGATATTCATGGTGCTTCTGTAAAGTTCCCCGACACGTTCACGTAGCTCCGTATCATCACAGTCCTGGTCTTATGTGACTAAACAGTGTGCTCCCAGTATACATCAGTTATTCATTTATTTACATTAGCAAAGTTTAATATTGCAGCTAAGAGCAGGTTAGGTTTGTTTTTCTTGGATGCTGTCTGTAGAAGTTGGTGTTACGCCTTAATGCTGATCCAATGAGCTCATGTTGGAAAACTGGAATATTTAACTTTATGTGTAATGAATGTAGGATACTTGAAAGTTTACGGTTTTGAATTAAATTACATTCATTATTTTTTGAGCTGCACCTGTGTATGAATGCACAATGTTTGGTCTCTTGGTGTCACAGTTTGTCACTTTTAATGTGGTCTACCATGAAGCTGTGGGTTATTTAAAGCTCTTCCCTCTGATCAGATGGACCCCAGTGATACGCTGCCTTTTATTTTCATTCCACTTCCTGTTACTGACTGTTACGGGGTCACAACCTGCTAGTTTACAACATGTACTTTACATTTTTATGTAATCAAAACCAGTGTGTGATGCAGTTGAAGCTCACTGGATGATCTGAACACGTCTCTATGTTCTGTTTTTAATCCTCTCCTGACTCTATTCTGTGTGTTTCTGCAGTGAGGAGCGCATGACGGCAGCTCGCGTCAGGAAGTGTGTCAAGTGTGGGACGGGCCTGGTCAAGTCGGAGGGCTGCAACCGGATGTCGTGCCGCTGCGGCAGCTTCATGTGCTACCTCTGCCGAGAGCCCATCACCGGCTACAACCACTTCTGCCAGCACGCCCGCTCTCCTGGCGCGCCCTGCCGCCACTGCCGCAAGTGCTCCCTCTGGACGGATCCCACGGTGCGACCGTCGCTCATCAGCTTTGTCTGCGTGTCGTGGTGTCTTTGCATGTGCTCTCCTCTGTTTCCTTCTCCTGCTTTCTGACTTTGTGCTAATGGTAGCTTGAAGCTGTCAGAGGGGCTGTTAGCATCTGAGCCACACACATGTTGCTCCTGTCGTACGTTTCCTCACCGTGGCCTCGTTTATCAGTTTACACTTGGTTAGTCTTGTACCTCTGTGGAAGCAGCACGACGACGGCTGACAGTAGACACAACTCCATAACGTCTTAGACGCGATGAGCCATCTAAGGCCAGAAAACTAGCCCACAGGTGTTACCTTTATAAAAGACATTTTCATTTTTGCAACAAACTCAGTGTCTTTCACACAACTCTGCACATCAACTCTAGAAACACGTTTCACATCCTGACTGTGCATCATCTCCCCACAGCTTGTTCCTCTGTGTAGAAGCCCTGGTGGAGGTTTGTTGGATGCTGCATGTCGTATCCGTGACGTACTGCTCAGTGTGTTTTCATGCTGCCGCCACATTGCGTGTGTGATTAAACACGTTTTGCCTCAATGTTGTTGGAAAAGCAGCAACTTCTCTGTTTGTGTTTCTGCAGCAAGACGATGAGCGAATTATCCAGGAGATCCAGAAGGAAGGTGAAGCCGAGCTGAGCAAGAAGTGTGCAGGTGAGCGACCAGGAGGTTCATGGTCTCCGCTCTGTTTCTGGCTCATGTAGAAGTAGTGAGTGACGTCCCTGGCAGGAGAACGTAGCTCTGCAGCAGCGTTACTCTTCCTCTGCACCGTTTCCTCTTCTAACCTTTATTTATTCAGACGAGCTGGCAGCAGCGGTAGTTTTGGGAGAGTTTCCTGTGTTTGCTCTGGAGGGGGTGGAGGCATCATAGAGGTGCTTGTTCATGATGGTCTCTTTTCTTCTTCTCTCAGATAATTCAGGGAAGAGGGTGGGCCCACTCCTGGAGCCTGTGACGGATCCAAAGCGGCCACGTGTGGGTCCACCCCCAGAGAACCCCCCCAACCTGAACCCGGCGGCGCCTCCTCACCCTCAGGCGGTGCAAGCTCCCCTGTTCGTCCCCCCGCGTCCCCGCT
>NW_007578510.1:5866-7710 GCF_000690725.1 Stegastes partitus | reverse complement strand
AGCACCTGCCCCCCCCAAACAACAACAACAACAACAACAACCACCACAACCCTCCGTTCGACCCTCACCACCACAACATGAACGTGATGGACCTGCCCATGCACTACGGCCCGCCGCACCGCTACTACAGACGCTTCTAACGGGACGCGTGCAGCGCCGCCGCTCCATCCTCACGTGTTCGTTCACTACACGTCTTCATTAAACGGTTTGGGAGGGGCGAGCTTTCTTCTGTGTGCATTACCTTTCTCCTTTCAGTCTCCATCTGTTTCCATGTCAGCCACTCAGCAGCCGATAAACACATGAAATGCGTTTGTAGAGAAACACATCTGGACACTTTGCCTTCTCCTGCTGAACTCGGGGCTTCAGCGACGCGGCGGATCTCCACGTTAGGACCCTTTTTCACACCCTGTTTGTACTGAGGTTGAACTGATGGACGGCTGCGGATCTTGAGACGATTTATTTCCAGTTTATACAGATATTTTTGAGTACATAATAAAAACAAAACGATTGTTAGCATTCCTTTCTGTATTTTTTCTGTAACATGTTTGAGAGGACAGTTTCAATAAAAAAAGTTTTAATCAGATTAAGTTTTCGCTTCACGTCGCCTCAAAATTCTGCTTCGTGCAAACCTCGGCTGGGCAGGAAGGAGGACATGTTCCTCTGCCGGTCCGGCCCCCTCCCTCGTCTCAGGCAGGAAAAGGGGCTGAGTCATGATAACGGAGCCCCGGGCCTCGCACCAATCCCATGACAGAGGGGCTGCCTTCCACCAATGGAGGCGTCGCGACAGCTGGGCTTTGTGATGTTACTGAGAGAGGAGACTTCTTTGTTCAGCCGAGTGTGCTGCGAGTGTGACAAATCACTTGGCTGCACACACACACACACACACACACACACACACACACACACACACACTCTGAGCCTGTTGTTTCTGCACACAGAGGCTGTAAAGCAGCGCAGCAAACCTCCGCTTTAGCCCCGGGGGTCCTAATGGTTTTAGTCATGGCTGGGATGAGACAGACTGGGGTTTTTTTCTGTGAGATCCAAAGTTAGACTTTAATCAGATTCAGCATCTTGTAAGACCAGCCAAGCTGTCATTAACATAATCATCTATTTAAAATAGATGTGGGAGCAGCAGGGGCTTCCCCAGAGAGCAGCAGCACATCAATAGTGGAGTTATTTATGTGCAGACGTGACGTTTTGGGACTGAAATGAAATTAATGATGGTGTCTTTGAGCCATTTTCAGGACTCTGAACTTTGTCTTAATGATTCTAAAGGGATGAAAACGAGCTTTCGGACCAGAGAAATCCTCGAGTCGTGATTATTCTCCATGGCGGACGAGCACATGGACAGCTGCAGATACCACAGACGTTATTATGCTGCCTTCCTCGTCCACTTGGGGGAATGTGCTCCATACATGCGCAGTAGCTTGTGTCTGCTGCTCTGCCACAAGGCCAGCATCCCAAACTGCAGACGTTTTCCTTCAGTATAAACTCCTCTTGCCTCTACGAAGCTTGTCCGGCTGCATCCGGTTTGCTTCCAACTAGGACACACTGCTTGCTCATAATGTTGCGCCTTTAACATCTGCAGTGTCAGGTCACCTGTCTGAGCGCTCTGTTTAAGACTTCATGGCAACAGCTGTTGAGACATTTCACTTAAAAATCACAAAGACAAGCTTCACGGTGCCAGAGGACGAGTCAGAGGTTCGATTTATGCTTTCTGTAGCAACGGATGTACATTTTACTGTTTACACAAGTCGGCATCCAACAACTGGATGTTCTCTAGAACAGAACGATCGAAATGAAAACAGCATGACTGGTTTTTAAACTTCATGCTTTTAGTTTCT
>NW_007578510.1:0-5393 GCF_000690725.1 Stegastes partitus | reverse complement strand
CCCTCCTGATGACCTCTGATTTCAGGGATGCATTGTTTACGGTTACAGTTTGTGACGTCACCGTCACGAGCCTGAAACCCTGCAGACGAATTGCCTTCTTCTCTCAAAACAACAAATCCTATTCCACTTTTGTTTTCTGTTTTTCTCCGGTCCTTGAAGACGCCCCAGGGCCCGCCGACAGAATGGATCGTGGATTATAGCGGGATAGTATTAAAGAGAATTATCCGCTAATGGCTGATTTAATTCAAACAACAGAGGACGGCTTAGCCGACGTGATTAGGCTGAATGAAGGAGACTTCCGGCAACGCAGTTCTAGCTTTAAGGTCAAACGGCCGCCCTGCAGTCCAGATTAAAGCCCCGCTCTACACGTTAACTGAACCCCTGAAAAAATGCATATCAAGTCACATATTTAGCTTTTAACTGAGTTTTTTCTGTAATAATAAGATCTTTAGCTGTAACTCTACACAGATCTGTGACGTCCCTCTGCTGTCTGGAGGCTGTATGTTAATGTGCTGCACATGCTTCATCATCTGGAGGCTAATTAATGGCTTCTGTGGGCTGATGTGGGTTTTCAAAGCAGAGCTACATGCAGGTCTATTTATACTTCAGTTGTTCTGCTGCGTGTTTCTGGAAGGCTGTGACTTCACACTTTTCACAAGATGCAGCAGCAGGTTGAAGGTTGTCCAGCAGCAGCAGCACGGCAGCGATTCCTGAGGTGACCACAGCGGACGGACAAAGCAAAGGATTTCTGAGGAACTAAAAACTCTGCTGATGGAAAGCGTGTATGAATCAAGCATCGATGACTGTGTGGACGATTTCCTCACAACAAACATTTTAGACGCTGTTTTCCTGCACACAGACGCAACAAGCATGAATGTGCCATTAGACGGTCTGAAGTTAAATTTCCTTGAAGGTCCTGTTCTGTTTTCATCGTGTTTTAACTGAACGTGAGTCTCGGCCACTTAGTCGACTTGTGTCATCAAACTCAGGAAACACTTTCTGGGTCGTTGCTGCGCTCAGGAGGATTTTTATCTCGATGCTGGTGATCCTTTGACTTTCCGTCTTTTCCCATCAGCCTCACCTGGACGTCGTCCTGCTCAGTGGGGATCTGACACCAGACTGTCGTCACCGGCTGCTGTCTCATGTTTGTCTCTTTGTGTTTCTCGAGAACGTTCTCACGAGGTCGATCCAAACTTGACTCCGCGCTTCCTCGGATCCCAGAGGAGGTTCTACGAACAGCTGCTGAGAAAAGCAAGAAACAGACGATTCAGCAGAGACACCACCAGACATATGATTAATACATAACAGAAGACTTCTCCCTGTCGTTACCAGGAGCTCAGGTCGGTGGAGGTAAATCACGTTGAACTGCCGTTCTGTGTGAATAGTCGTATAAATATAGCGGCCCGATCTTATCTCCACAGATTTGAATGTGTAAACCAGGCGCTGAGCGGGACAATAACGGACTGGCCGGTCTCTATTCAGAGCAGGACAAACAAACACTCAGCCTTTCTGCTGAATAGCTGCTGTGAACCTGATGCTCTCAATGGGCCTCGATGACACAGATACGAGTTCAGTCTGCAGGCCTGAAAATATGAACCAGATCTGACCCGCGTATCTTCTGGGACACCTGAGACCGACAAACACCACCTCTGAGCTAAACAGTGGACCATCTCCTCATGAAAAATAAAACTTTAGAAAGACTATGTTCAACAGACAGGCCACAAAGTAGGAGCTGAACTCACACAAGTTAGAAAATGTGATTATTCAGAGAAAACTGTGATTTCCAATCAGCTTTAACTGCAAGAGCAGAGTTTTAAAATGGCATCAATGTCATCCATCACAAAACCTTCACAAAGATGGCAGAAGGAGCAGAATGTTCTGAGATCGACTGGACATCAGCTGAAACTCAGCAGGAACCAGGAGGTACAGAAGGAACCACAGGACCACTAGTCAGACCTGCAGTCGATGAGTTACAGGGAGCACATCCTCATGTCAACTGAGACCAGATTTGTTCTGCTCAGACATCATCCAGAGCGTTTGGTGTGAACCTGATCAGGACCACCACAGTGAAGCACGGAGGTGGCAGCATCATGATACGGGGCTTCATGAGAGCATGGATGTCTGTGAAGATACCAAAACACTGTCCAACAGACTGAAGACATCTAGCACCCTGAAAACATCACACAGGAGGTTCTAAAGAAGGCAGAAGAGAAACCTGTGACTTAACAAGTTTGGAAAGTCATGTGATGATGTTCCAGCATCTAGACGTTCTAATGATCAAATGTGTATTTATCTTAACGTATCCAGTCCAGTAGAACTTGTCCTCTAAAGAAGAAGAAGATGGAAACGCTGACCTGGACGAGTTGAATCCAACCTTTGGGCTATTTTAAAGACAAAGGCAGAGCGACCTCCAGCAAAGTGCAACTAAAGAGTAAAAGAAACGTCTCAGACGAACGGCAGAACATCTCTACAGAAGCCTGAACTAACAAAAGACTTGATCCTCAGTAGTGACGTTTGTTACTGAGTTCCTGCTGTGAGGTCGATATTATTAATGTAATAAATCAAATTATTAGTTTTTAAACTGACGTCCTGAAAACAGCTGCTGCTCAAAGTGCTGCAGTGACACTCAGAGGATATGATTCAGCTTCATTTGGTGGCGTTACAGGACGTTTAAGACCTTATAATAGAACGTTAGAGAGAAACCCAATGAAACACCGCGTGGTGATGCAGAGTGTTCAGCTCCTACAGCTATAGAAATAAAACCGTTCAAATCCTATGTGGTGACCAAGACGGCCTCCAGGTCACATGGTCTGCTTGTCTACAGTCACACATCTCTTCAAAGGGCTTGTTTGAAGGCTGAGCCTCAGTTTCAGGGTTCAGATCGAGGGTCTGGGGGATCCTTTATGTCAAGAAGGGTCCTCACAAAGATAGAAGCACCAGCGTGTGTGTTGGTGGAGCCCCGGGCGTCCTGGTCCACCGGGACCGCCAGCCGGTGTCTGGCAGCGTTCGCTCCCTCATGGTTTCTGCTGCTCCACCTCCGCTGGCTTTGTTTGTGTTTGTGTGTATCTTTAATGAGTGTGTGTATTTTTAATGAGTCTTTACAGCTGTGCCTCAGCACGATGCCGCCGTGCAGCCGCTCATACCTGCCCTCACAAACTACCATCATCATACTGGTTTTATTGGTATGTTCCCAACACGGCCCGCCCGCCTGCCTGCTGACCCCTTGAAGCCCAAACAGAGAGAAAAATGTGCAAAATATGTTTCAGCTCTCAGATGTTTTTATTCTCACTGCTCCGTATAAAACAAAACCAAAGATGGATGCATGCAAAGGATAAAGTAAACAATAAAACTGATTTAAATGAAGTGAATCAGAGAAAGACTGGTTTACGTGAAGACTGTGGAAAACGAGAGTCTTCAGCTTACTCTTAGAAACGTCTACATTTGGGGAAAATCTCTGAATCACTTTCCATCTGAGTCACATCCTGTAGACTGTACATGTATATATTTATATATATCTGAGGCCTGTGTGTGCTGGAGCTGCTCTGAAATGGAAAACGGAGTGTTTTCAGAACATATATCAAGAAATTTGTGCTGAGAAAGATTGAATCTGTCATCAAAAATAAAGGTGAACATGTGAAATATTCTTAATAAATGAACAGTTTGAATTCAAACCTGCACTGACTTTAGTTGTGTCTGTATTTCTGGTGCTGATCTAAACATTAGAAGAACAGAACGTTCTGGCTGCAGCCTTTTCAGCCTCCTTCTATCTCCACCAGATGTTTGATGTGGTTCAGCCTATTCTTAGATGCAGACGTGTCACTAGCGTGCTTTGAACAGCCGCCGTAGACGTGAAACTCCACATCAGGTGTCGTCCTCTGAGCTGTGATGAGTCAGGCTGCTCGGCCCGTTCTGCTCCTCCACATCCTCTGAAGAGCTTAGTGAGCGACCCACTGACCCAGTGCCCGGCAGCCTGGACATGTGAGCAGTGGGAAAGCTCGGGGGTGGAGGGGTGGAGGGGGGGATGCAGATTTGATTAGAGCAGGAAAAAAACCCAAAGCGATTGGAAGGCGGCCTGATGAAAGATGGAGGAGACCCACATCCTCTGGCAGGAGGGGAGGAGGTGGAGGAGGTTTGGGGCAGTTCAGCGGAGCTCATTTCCTCAGTGATGAGCTTTTCTTTGATCCAAGGCGACGCGCCCTTCCTCCTCCTCCTCCTCCTCCTCCTCTGAGCAGCTCCACATGCCGGGCCTTAGCCGGCGTTGTCGTTATCATGGAGGGTTTTTTTTTTTTGACATTTCTCGTCCAGACAATGCCACACTTACCTCGAAGCTTTTAGCTGCTGCTGTTTCCATGGCAACAGTGGCTGGGATGTAAGGGGGACTGAACTGTGGGTGGAGATGGCGGCCATTTTGCACACAGCCTCTCTTCTCCCTCCCTCTGAACCCTCCTCCCTCCATTTGTTCGGGGAGGGAGGCGGCCGGCCGGCTCTGCCTGCAGCAGCCCGACTCTCTACCCACAGACCACTGCACCCGGTTCTGGGATCTGGGTCATATTTTTGAGTGACTCATCTTTTCAGCAGAATCAGAGGAAGGGGGGAGGAGGAAAAAGGGGAGGGAGGGGAGAGCAGCAGTGGGAGAGAATGAGGGCGAGCATGGAGGGGAGGGATGGGAGGAGGAGGAGGGAACAGATTAGGTGGTGTGTGTTTGTTTTGCCATGTTGGGTGTTCCTCTGGGATCTGCAGACCTGATGGAGGCAAATGGATTAGAGAGCTGCGAGGGAGGCTCCATCATTACATTACCGCCCTGAACAGGGGTTGCCCTTTCCCTGCACCGGCGTCCACGCTTCAGCACAAAGGCTCCATTCAGAGGACAGGAGGGGAAAAGAGAAGCAGGAGTGTGGAGCTGCTGCTGCTGTGGTGAGGCGCTGGCAGGAGGCCCGACATGGAGCTTTGATTACATGAGAACCGAGGGAAGGCTGTGATTTGCTAAATTATGCAGGTCTGACGATGACTGTCATGAGGACAGAAGCTGGAAAAACAAAGAAGAATCTGGTTTGTTTTCCAATCAAAGGTCTCCTGAAGTAAACGTCAGGACGAAGCTCCATGAATCCTCCTCACGCTCCGTGTTCAACACACATCTGTTAAAACGCTGCCTACAACTCATGAGTCTGCTTTTCCTTATGCTTCTTCCCCATTATATTATATTTATTACTTTTTGTTACCTGCTTTGTAAAGCATCTGAGCATCTTAAAAAATGTTTAGATGTCTTCATCTCCTTCCATTAAAGAAAAGCAAAACTCACAACAGTCACTCAAATAACTAGAAACTGACAAAAGTAATAATAAATAAAAATTTACTAAATTATAATCTAGTGAAACAACACGTTTCTTTGAATT
>NW_007578509.1:338515-344179 GCF_000690725.1 Stegastes partitus | reverse complement strand
GTGTCACATCACTAGACATGCTGATGTCTTTATTAAAAGGGTTTAAAAGCAGCAGTGTGGGCTTAATAGATCGTTTACTAAAGCTGCATAGATTAATGATATCAACGGCTTCACTGACATGAGGGTTGCCAGACTCTTCAGTACGACACTCGCTGTTGTCAGTCAGTCCCTTTTTGTAAACTTTTCAGTTACATGCACAAAATATTCTGACAGTTTGTCCACCAAATATTTAATGCAAGAGATTAACAGTATGTCTCATCATGGCCCATCTGTGTATGCAATGGTTGATGGTTTATTGATGGTTTACCACTAATCCACTGCAAAACAAGTAATGAGCGGAAAATGTTGACTGAAGTAAGTCAGGCTGGTGGCTCCGGTAAAATAACCCCGTCTGAGTGACAAGTTTCTGTGAAAGACGACAATTCTGAGCAAAAATGTGTCACAGCGCTACACACACACACACACACACACACACACATGTGGCTGAGTAGGAGACATAGTACCTGGGAAGTGCTGAGTGGAATAAATTCACACACTACACACACACACACACACTAAACACACACACACACACACACACACTAAACACACACACTTCATGAGTCAAAGGAAGTCTCACCAACCAGTTTCATTACAATTACTTGAAGCTTAGATTCGCGCTAGAAGAATTCTTGGTGTCTCGGCCTTTTGGTGAAGCGGCTTACAGGTGAGACGGAGATAATTCAAGTTTAAGCACGTTTCAGAGCGAGCTTTGCTGCCAGATACTTTCATATGGAACAGGAATTCACCATGGTCAAGAGAGTTAGCCGGCTCAGATGCTGAGTTATAGAGCATTCAACTAACACACTATACATAAAACTGAAAATATACATTAAAAAATATATCTACAATTTTCATTTCAACAGTAACTTTTCGAGGTACAAGAAAATAGGAGTATAAAGTACTGTGCATGTTTGCTGGCAGAGCGGTCCACCAACACAATTAATGTAAATATTACATTCATAAAGCAGAGTTTGAGCTAAAAACCTGTGGAGCAATACGTCAACGCACAAATATTTAGTTACAGGGAGAAGTCCTGCAGTAAAATCAGGTGCTTTCTCTAGAACAACGGCCACTGGGGGTTGTTGCGCTCAGACTTGTATGATAAGAATTTTGGCTACCAAGTAAGTTTCATTTTTTTTGTTTGCTTTCTGAGCAATTTTGTTGGCATGTAGTTATGAACTTCTTGACACATTGTTCTGTTCCTCGTTAGACCTTCTGAAACTTCACCAGGAACCAGCTCCACCACCTTCCACTCCCAGAAGAGATCACAGATTAACCTCGAGCTATGAGACAAAGGAACCTCTGACTGGCTCTCTGAGAAGCGAAGGCGGGACTTTCAGGGTGGTGTGACTGCCGGTAAACGGGGACCGATCCATTTGGAAAGTACCTGAAGATTCTAGACAGGCCAGGAGTCAACAAACACACGGTCGCATTCATGCAGCTGTGTGTGTGTGTGTGTGTGTGTGTCGTAATACTGAAGTTGTGGGGACATAAATCTGTTTGTGCACGCTGTGGAAACTGGTCTCTCTTTTGGAGAAGAAAAAAAACCCAAGCCCGCACGATGTAAATCATTAAATTTTAGGGTGAATACTTGGTCTATGGTTAGGTTAGGGTTTGGCAAATGGCGGTAACGGTTTGGGTACGTCTACAGTAAATGAATGTAAATTATTGTCATGATAGAAACAACTGTGTGTGTGTGTGTTAGCATGTCCTGCAGGTTGGCTCTGCAGCGAAACCTCACCATAAAATAACTGCTCAAACTGATTATAAGTTTCTAATTCAATAAAAGTGATCATAACCGAGACATTCTGTGTTTTTTTTTTCTCTCGGTGTCAGGGTTCCTTATCTAACAGAAATACTCCTCCATCCACTGCTGCTGCACACATGCCTTGCTGGCACAGGCCCAGCTGCGAGGAACTTTAGAGGATTGGTTTTCATCTCTTTAAAAAGAGAGAAGAAGAGGTGAGAAGAGAGAGACTGGCAGACAGAGAGACTCTCCTCATATTAGCCATACATTGTTTGCCCCGGTTGGGCTCGGTGACGCATGTTTTCCATGACCCTCCAGGAGGCTTTTAGATGTGGTGGATCCGACTGCGCGACGGCTCCGTGACCACATCAAAACGAGTCCAAACGACACAATCATGTTTGCCATAATAGCAAAAACTTAAGTAAAAAAAAAAAAGCCTCTGTTGATGAGTTTGAGTGTATTTGTGTCTAATTTGAGAATAACTGGTGCAGAAGAAGCGAGATTAGGCTGCTGTGTAATCAGGAAATACTGTAGCTTAAGCAAAATGAAACTGCAAAATTTAATTTAATTTTTACTTATGTGCTTCCATTAAGCGTATAACTGAGCTGCAGATGGTGTGCACAATCTCACATCTGCACTTAGAGAGACATGTGCACACTACGACCAAATGTGAGTCACCAAAACTTAATCCTAGCACTTATTCTTACAAACCGACCATCTGCTTCAGTGCTGTCAAATGCTTTTCTTTTCATTTTTTTTAATTAAGTAAATGGATAAATAGAAAGGTTTCACCCTTTATTTCTGCATTCACTCAGTGGGAGTGTGTGAAAGTCCTAACATGAGAGCCTATTTGCACAGTGAGGCGTCAAATTATCCATTAATTTTTACAGCTGCAGCCTATCTGAGCATGCAGCGGACGACAGGCCAGGTGAAGCCTTTCAACATGAGGATGAGTCACATGAAAGACATTCTCGGTTAGTGTTTGTTTAAGTAGAAATTTTTTGCAACTCTCAGCTTCCCACTCAGGACTTAAGCAGAAACCAACAGCGTTTACAAAAAGTTATGGGTTTTATTTCTGTAGATATCTTAAGTAATCACTCAGAGAAGCACAAGCAGCCGTGAGAGCTTTGTGAACACCAGCAGCAACAAGTGGGGATCAATGCAAACTTACAGGTCTGGACAATCTAGACAGATTACAACATCCAAGCCAGTTTAAAGCCAGTGTGGGTGCAGAGGGACATAACACCTCCTCTAGGAGCCCTAAAAAATGAGACAAAGCTCCTCTACAGTCGTGTCCCGTCTTCCCACACACACAGCAGAGTTAAGAGAGCGTCACACAAATGCAAAGCACCGCGAGGTGGTGAAGCATACAGGGCTGTGGGTGTTTGCAGACCACAGAGTCAGCCTCGCATGGGCAACCGCTGACTCCCACCAGCCTCCACCAGGAAGGTCTGGGGGCACGTATGGGGGGGGGGCAGGAGGCCCAACAGACTATCTCACTGCAGGAGACTAGCACAGAGGTCACAGGGAGAGTGCTGGAGGGCAACAAGGTTCAGTTATCCAGGGATATGATGAGATGTTTATGAGCCAGAGAGGCAGCACGCTTGGATTTTGCTTCCAAGTTTCATCTCAAACAATAAAAAAATAAATAAATACACATTCACTTGGTGTTGAGAGGGTTAATGCCACAAAACCTAATAGAGCCACAAGATTACAGAGCAACAAGGAATCCACCAAAAAGTGGAGCAATTTCTCCACAACACTAAAGCACCACATGCTCGCCCATGTGAAGAACGCACTACTAAGGAAACCGTCTGCAGACTTCCAGGTTTTCACTGAGCATCAGAGGCGTAACAGGTGTCACCTGAGAGAGAACAAGCCACCTCCTAAACACAGATGAGACTTTGGGAAACTGTCTGCTGTATTGTTTTTACAGATGTTTTTGCTGTATTTACTGTACGTGACCATTTTCTCAGAAAAACACTGACTCGCATTTACACAAGCGGCCCAGTTACCTCAGCTTGTGGCTGAGCATGAGTCACGAAACCGATTCTCATGTATGAGATTACAACAATTTACAATGTGATGCGCACCACTTCCTCATTCGGACGTCTTGGTATCTGATTCTGGGAAAGCAAGGTATCTGAGCGGGCATGGCGAGGCCTCGCGTTTTTATGAGTTTGCCTGAACTGCTTTTCTCGTGCAGTTCCCTTTTCTCTTTTAAAGGGCCTTGTTTACAAAAGTCCCAGTGTGCTTGTGTAACAGCAGTGATAGCTTAGCTAAAGCTGCCTGACAATCTACTGTGTAATTCTCCAAATTAACATTATAGTGGCCCTCCCTCCTGAAGGTTTTCTGATCCGATACCCCTGAGGGAAGGATTCCTATGCAGCTTGTCAAAAACAAATCAGACAAATTAAGGTTACAAAAAATAAACTGTCTGCTGATGTATATGGTTGTAATACATCAGTTGAGATCATGACTTGAATATAAAAGACAATGAGAGATAAGAAGCAGGTGTAGATGTTAATTAGATAACTAAAACTGTGTCAGACAGATTTTTTTGTTTGACAGAGAACACTCTTGCAGGAGGGTTTGGTTGAGTTTAGGCACACAAACAACTTGGTATCGCAGCTTTGAAAGATAAAGGGAGCTCTGTTACGCTTCAAATAATGAGAACTTGGTGCAGGCTGAGGAACAATTGTGAATGGTTAATAAAAACAACAAGACAAGCTTAAGTTTTGGCACAAAAACAGGAAGCAGTCTCCAAGCACAAACTGATCATCAGGACCTTCTCTCTCTGAGGACTGTGAGGCTCTGCGACAACTAAATGCCCTGCTTTGTGTCCCATAACAAGAGAGTGGAAAGGGATTTTAATGACACCTAAAAAGCAAATTGATGCTGATATCTAACCTCACAATGCCTCTAAAGCTTGGGACCCTGCTGAGTGTGAGTCAGTGTATTTATTCACACATGGACTGACTCATTAATCCAGACGAGAACACCAAGAAAACATACTTACTGGGCTTCTCTTAAAAGGTTTTAAAGGGGATTTAGTATTGCGCTTCCACGAAAAGACAAGAGACGGATTTAAAAAAGGAATATCAGAAGTTGAAATTTTACGTCACACCCCAAAGACTCACATTTCTACACACCCAAAGCGCTTCAGAGCCGCAGAAGAAATTATAAAAACCACCACGCCGAACTGAAAATCTGTGAAGTGTCCCGAAATTTGTCTTTTTTTTGGAGTGAATTTACTTTTAAAACAACAACACAGTGTAACGCAACACAAAGCAACCTGACGCGATGCAAAAAAACACAAAAACAAGACAACAGCACAGCGAAACGCAACACAATGCAACAAGGGACCCTCGGAGCAACTAAAACAAATAAAAGCACTAAATGAAAATCTTATCAAGGATGTTGCACGAGCCTTTCAACTTTTCTCTCTAGTCAGGTGCAGCTCACATCGTTTTCCCCGGAGTTGGGTCTGAAACATCCACTTGAGGAGCGCGAGGCTGTTTCGTTGCCCGAGGTGATGGAGCAGCTTTGATACCTTTTGTTTTTGAAGATGAGAAACCTTTTGATTCTGAAACCTGTGGTAGAGTTTCTGCAACAGCACCTGACTTTTTTTTTTTTTTCCTTTTTTTTCCCTCCTTTTTTTTCACCTTAAGTAGGGTTTAAAAGGTCTTTCACCAGCTTCTCGGAGATTAGATGTGTTTGTCTGCGTGGCTGTTTTACAGGTTTTACAGTGAGTCAACCGGCTGATGAAACATTACAGAGACGGTGTGATGAGGGGGGGAGACCTTGACATGCTTTACAGCTAAACCACAGCTTAACACATGTACAGGACTGTTCATCTATAATGTACCAAAGAA
>NW_007578509.1:334595-336980 GCF_000690725.1 Stegastes partitus | reverse complement strand
ATTCATTCAACTGTCTGATTATATTCACACATTTTATTTCTAACCTTGTCTCGACTGCCAAGAACAGAATTTAAGAGGAAAAACACAGAATCCTGCATTTATTAAATCACCTTTCCGGCCTAAAACCAGTCAAATTTAAATACTACTAATGTTAGAAACACTGGGATCTGCCTCTAAAAGTAAGTAAGATTTTAATTGCACGCTGCTGAAGCCACCAGATTCTGAGGAGAAATCCCAGAACATGACCTCAGTGTCTTCGACGGTAACTACAGCTCTGAGCGGTATTTTTAACTTTTGAGAAGTTGTCGAAACGTGGGCCGCATCCAGTGTCCTGTTTGTGCAGGAGAAGCTGCTGTCAGACGGTGAGCTGATGCTGTACAGGACTTCTGACATTCTCCCCAAGTCAGTGACGACTGGAATTAGCTTTGAGTTTATTTATCTGTAAACATCCGAACATCCATCCTAAATACATCTGAAGAAAACAAATCTGTGCTAAAGAGACATTTCATTAAAGGGGAACAGCAGCTTCTTTTGTTCGGGGGGAACATAATGAGACAGAATAACAGAATCTCGCTGTGAGTCACTGAGTGACGTGTTTGCTCTGCTAACTGCCAGCGATTATATGCTGTGTGAGACAAACCTGTCATTAACCCCGAGGGCACAGCAGCAGCAGCAGCAGCAGCTCGGGCCGAGCACCAGACTTCCCCCCTGAACACGGTCAGAACTCTTCATTTGGAGATTTTCTGCATCAGAACTGTAAAACACACAGGTTGCTTTCTGAACATTCGCTGAGAACACCGACTGATTTCCTGGACTCACATGACATTTGACACGTTTGCATGTCGCATTTCCTGCGAAAGAAAATGGCACAGGATATGTAGTAATAAAGGAAAGAGGCGACTGTACCGAACCACCCAGAGCTGATACAATCATCCAACATGCTCACACCAGAGACACCTGATCCTACTGTACAAGCACCTTTGAAGCCTGGAAACTAAACAGACGTTTGCTAACCGTTTGTCTGTGAAGGCCTGAAGAGGAAGCTCCTCTGATGTCTTTGTAATGTCAGCTCGATTGCAGCTAAAACCATTTTTTGCAAAGACAACCATGATGTTAGTGATGTGAAGCAGCTACTGTGGTTCTGACCCGGCATGTGTACAGTAAAATAAAAATAAAGTCCTACTCTCCTTGCTATTTGGTGCAGAAGGATCCTTCAGCATTCCCACTCCGTCTTCCTCCTGTCAGTCAAAAAAAGAAAAACCAAAAGCAGAGAGGAAGATAATTGTCAGCGCCATTACAGAGCCAAATATGAGGCCTTGTGAAGGTAAAGAAGACACAAAGGGGCTGAAAACACATGAAACAGGTTTACATACATGTTCACGTTTATCCACTGGGTCTGTCATCGGTTTCCTCGTCCAATAAAAACACATGAAAATGACTCTGAATCGATTCATCTCAACAAATAACACAGTACAAAATGTAAATGACACTCTGTAGGGTTACGCTGGAAACACAAACATGATCGAAATTCATTTTTAAAAAGAGGGCTTGTCGCTTTAATGAAGCTCCGAAAGAAATCCAAGCTTTTATCAAACCCATTAACAAACCTTTCCTCCTTGTTGTGCAACTGCATTCTGACTTTGACATTAGCTGCACATTTTATTAAAAATATACACCTAAAATTAACTGCACAGGAGCTGTTTTTGCTTTCTGTGCAAACTCACTCCATCATCTGACAACAGAAATAGAAAATAAGTGAATAAGAATGACTCAACTGGGCATTAGAGAGAGAAGCAAGCAGAGCTGAAGTGCCTCCTTTGTGTTCCCGTGGAAGTGTTCATGCTCTGACTGTGGCCTTTTCTCGTCTGACGCTCCTCACACGCTTCACGCTAAAGCAGAAATGAAATTACAACGATCTCAGACGTATGTGCTCACGCTCAGCTGGCTGCAGGCCTCGGGGCCGGCGCGAAGGCCGGCGCGAAGGCCGGCGTGCAGCGTTTCCTTTATCAGCAGAGCAGACAGCAGTTTGTAGGATGTCGGAGCTGTAAACAAGAAGTTGAGCATGAGAGCCAGCGCAGGAAGTGCATCTGTGAAAGACAATTTATCATTTCCAATAAGTCCGTTGTCTTTTACGGTAAGTCACAGTCACAAGGAAACGCCACGAATAGACAGTCTGGAAACTCATCTTGATTTTGTCCTGTTGTGACACTGAGCAGTGATTTTTTACGACTACTGACAACTCCAGGTGCACCTTAACCGCAATCAAAGGTTTTTATACATCATAGACACATCTAGTGAGAATTTATTCCTCTTGATATGACTGAAGATAAAACCTGTATGATGTAAAACTGCTTATATGACTCAGATCTATTATTCACACATGGG
>NW_007578509.1:330084-331496 GCF_000690725.1 Stegastes partitus | reverse complement strand
AACAAAGCACCACGTGACTCTGAGCTGGACTTGATCTTGTTTGGTTCTCTGTCACTACACAGTTGTTGAAATAGGTCCAAACTCAGCAGCGGTTTCACTGGTTCGTTGTGTTCTATGATTTATCCAACATCTTTTGATATATTTTTGGGACAGAGTTGAAACCAGAAGTTTACATTCACTGCATAAAAAAGACATAAAACCTTTTTTCTTCTTCACTGTCTGACATTAAATCAGACTAAACTTTTTCTTGTTTTAGGTCAGTTACAATTACCAGAATTATTTCTATTTGCTAAACACCAGAATAATGAGAGAGAGAACTTTTTATATTACTTTCTTCAAAGTCAGACGTTTACATACACTCATAACTATGTCTTCAAGCTGTTTGGGAAAGCCCAGATGATTATGACATGACTTCATCCCCAGACCAAAAGCTAAAGACCTTGTGAAGATGCTGCTGAAGCTGGTCAGAGAGTCATTATCCACAGTGGAACGAGTCCTGTACCGACATGGGCTGAAAGGCTGCTCAGAGAGGAAGAAGACATCACTCCAGAAGAAACATAGAAAAGAGAGATTACAGTTTGTAGATGCACACAGGGACAAAGAGCTTCATTTCTGGAGACATGTCCTGTGGTCTGATGGAACTAAACCTGAGCTGTTTGGCCTTAATGACCATCAGTACAGCTGGAGGAAAAAGGAGGAAGCTTGAAGCCTGAGAACACCATCCCAGCTGTGGAGCACGGGGGTGGCAGCATCATGCTGTGGAGGGACTGGTGACCTTCACACAATAGATGGCATCATGAGGAAAGAAGATTATGTGGAAATATTGAAGCAACATCTCCAGACATCAGAAGGAAGTTAAAGCTTTAAATGGGTCTTCAGATGGACAATGACCCTCAGCATAGCGCCAGATTAGCTACAGAGAGGCTTCAGGACAACAGAGTCAGTGTTGTGGAGTGGCCGTCACAAAGCCCTGATCTCCATCCTGTAGGACACTAGTGGAGCAAGGAGACCAACAAACTTGACTCAGTTCTGTCAGGAGGAATGGACCAGAACTCATGTTGTGAGAAACTTGTGGAAGGAAACCCAAAACGTCTGACCAAAGCCATACAGTTTAAAGGCAATGCTACCAAATACTGAGGAGATGGATGAAAACTTCTGACTTTGAGGAAGGTAATAAAAAATCCTTCTCATTATTCTGGTGTTTAGCAAATATAAATAATGTTGGTAATCCTGACTGAGCTAAAACAACAAACGTTTAGTCTAAGAAAAAAAAGGTTTTATGTGTTTTTGTATACAGTGGATGTAAACTTCCCCTGTAGGTGAACTTTTGCTTTTAATGCCGTCCTCCAACTGAACTAACTCTCTGCATCTTAAACACCGTATTCATTCAACTGTCTGATTATATTCACACA
>NW_007578509.1:316619-326936 GCF_000690725.1 Stegastes partitus | reverse complement strand
ATAAAATACCAGATCAAACTCTCTTAGTTCATCGTGCGGTGCTTTCTGACGAACATAGATGACCTGATGACTGCATATTCAGAGCAGCAGTGAGCATTTATGGCAGCACTTCATAAAAAATAAGCCGCAGCACCACACAAGATTTTAAGGAATGTGATGCACAGCAGCAGCTGTGACGTAGAGGGAAGTTAGTCACTGGACTTTTCCAACCGCTTTACAGGAAATGAAGGAAGTTAAGGAAGACTCCTAATGACAGCAGGTATCAGCCTGGATGAGGAGTCTGCATTTTTCCTATTATGTGTGTCATTATTTTGTTATTTTGTGGCCTAATTTAAAAATAAACTCCTTCAGCTCTTTCCAGATGGAGTCATTCTGTGGTCTTGAACAACGTCCTGCCAACAATTACCTTTTCCATACAGTCTCTGGTCACAACCTGCTGGGACACATCACTAATTAGAGCCTTTTTTAGCACCATGAAGAGTCAAAATGTCTGCAGGTGTTGTTGCATTTGTAAAACAGGGTCATGCAGCTTCATAAATATGTGTTTATGTGCACAATCTGCAGTTTTATCCATTAAGCTCCTCCTGTCAACAGCCTCTAGCCTCCTGGGCTAACTGGGCTAACAGGTTTAGCTTACAGTCAAACCTGGCTAACAAGCTAGCTCTGCTCCTCAGTTAGCTGTGTTTGTGCTTTAATCTCAAAGTATTTCAGTGAGAGCAGGTTCCTTAGTTTGGTGCTAAATTGTTAATATTATGCTACACACTGAAGCCTACAGAGCTCGACGCTGTCGCTAGCTATCGTGAATTAGCTGCTAACGCTAGCTAGCTAGCTAGCTAGCATGCTACCGTCACCTCCTTTATTTCGCTGTCAGCTGAACGTGCCTCCCTCGTCCTTTAGCTTCATCTCTGCAGCTCAGTTTTCGTTTTCTCCTCCGTTACTAGTTAATCTCGCTGCACAGCTTCAGTAAAAACTATTAATATGGGATAAAATGTTTGACCTACAAGCTGTTCCACCTGCTTAAACATCTGCTTTGAGCCTGATTGGTCAGTTGAGGATACCTGAGTTATTTATTTAGACGCTCTTTGTTTGATTGTTTGTTTGTTTGTTTGTTTGTTGTTTATGATGTTTAAAGTCTCCGGTGGGGTTTCTCTCTCAGTTCCCCAACAAAACATAAAAGTGGTAAATTCAGTGGTGTAGCACTGTCCACACAGCAGCTGCATCTAAAGCATCCTTCACAATATTAAAAATAATAATAATAATAAAAATATATTTTTTCAAAAAGTATAAAACTAAAACTTTAATTATAAATTAGAATAAAATAATTAGCAGGTCTGCTACCTTAAACTTGCATGAAATTATATTTAAAAAGGCTTTAAAAATTAAAAACATTATCTTGAATATCATCTTATTGATATTAATATTTTGGCAGATTTAAATACTGTAAAGTTGCCTAATTTTAGGTTTCAGGGAAAAAAAACAGATTTTGATGTGGTGATTATTTACAGCTTTGGCCTGTTTTTGTTTTTGTTTTGGGGTTTTTTTGGTTCTGTTTTTTTTTTCTCTTTTCTTTCAATGTGTAAATAATTTTTTATCTTTAGAAAAAGCAGCTAAAACTCTGTAAAACAGCAGCTAAACTAATAAAAATCATGCACTTCTCACTACATTTCATATGTATTTTTTTAATATATACTCTGACAGATCACTTCCCTTGTTGACTTGATGCTAATCATTTATTTAGGCCTATTATTATTAGTAGTAGTAGTAGTATTTATGTATTTATTTTCTATGTTTCATGAGTTTTTCCCCCCACATTTACCCACTCTTTTTTCTTTTTTCTTTTTTTTCATTAAGATTTAAATGAAATAAAAGTATTTCTGGTGTCATTACTGGTACCGTGGACTTTTCCTTGACACCAGTAATAAAGATCTCTGTTCAGTTGCTGCAAAACATTTTGTGAAATCCAGAGTATTAATGCTATTAAAGTGAAATTCTCCTTGTCCCTTTGAAAAATCTAAAATCAGAATAAAGAAAATACACGCAGAACATCTCCCTCTGCGACTCTGCAGGTGTTGTGCCTCTTATTTCAGAACACATTTATAGAGAATAATGAACATGGTTTAGTTCTCACCTCTAACTGGGCTTCGCTGTCTGTCTGGGACACTCAGGATCAGCCGTGTGATTACTGGACAACCTGCTCGGCTGGTTCATTTACTGGTTGGTGTGTTTGTGGCCCAGTTGATTCAATTTAATGGTCTGGGAGGGTTTTACTGTAAATTCTGCATTACCATGACTTTTCTTTTTTTTCTGTGTGTGTTTTCAGGTTGTGCTGCCTGTCGTTGGTTTAGTCGTTTCAAACCAGATCCTGTTTGGCTGCGCTCACAGGGGGCCTTTTTGGTGTTTGGTGGTTTGGTTTGGTTTACTCTGACTTGTTTTGTCCTCATTTACTCGGGACCGGAGCGATTAGCGTCACTTAGCAACACGGCGTCTCGTGCCTTCTGCCTGCGCGCTCTCTCGCATTTCACTGTTTTCCTTTGCTGTGGCTTGTTTAGGTTGGTTTTATTTCCTCTGCTTTGGTTCGCCTGCGGTTTGTCCCCTCTTTAGCTTTGGATTGGTTGGGCTGCCTGTGGAGCGGCCGGCCCGATCCGCCTCAGCGAGTCTGCTGGTACACACTGGCTGCTCCAGAGCTGCATATCTGCCTGGCTGAAGCTGATGTAACACTGAGCCAAAGAGCTGCAACAGTGCGCCTGACACTGCAGTGCTGCTCACACATAGAGAGGCTTTGATACGAGACAAAAACAGGCTCGTATACTGTATGTGCTCACACACACACACACACACACACACGGAAAGCCACATCCTTCTGAAGAGAGGAGTCGTCTTTTTTTTTTTTTTTTTGCTGCACTCATCAAAGGGGCATCACGTATAATAGGAAGCACTCAACATTTTAATGAGGAGACATGAATAAAATCTTGAAAAGACAGAACCAGGGTCACATGATGTAAGTCTGTGTGCAAAGGAAACATGTCACAGATGAAACGTCGCAGGAGAAATGCTAAATAACCAGCTGTCCTGAACGATTTATTTACTTTTTTTAAATCTGCGGGTCACATTGCTCCCTTGCTTCGTGCATGTCTGTGGATGTGCTGTGGGTTTTTTTTTCCATTCGTACTGAGTTCAAAAAGGACGACTTCCATGACCCCTCAGCCCTCTTGTCTCCCTCTGTTCCTCTCTCCTCCCTCCTCTCCACCTCCCTCTCCGGCCTCCTGGTTGCAGGTATTGGACACAGCTGTGGGCATCAGCTCACCTGCTTGCAATCATCTCACTCCCATAAAAGACTGAGGCCTAGCCAGGTATTTACAAAAACAGATTTGCTCACACCAGATTGTTTTCGAAGAAATCTTCGTTTGCACAAACCCACATCGTTAAGAGCTGCTGTGAGCTGCCAGACCTGTAGGGGGCAGTGTAACGAGAAGCATAAAGGTCTGAGGCATCACCTCTCACCTGTTTACAATTCAGATCTCTCCCCAGGAAGATGAAATCACATTCACACAAAAGACCCTAACGAACCCCGTTGTGGCAGGGGGAGCACTAACGACCCACATAACGAGGGGGAGGAGCAACAAACCCCCAACTGAAACCTAAACTCAGGTGTTAATGGCTCCTTAAGGATATAAGTATCTGGAACTAGTCAGTCAGAACTGATGAAGCCTCTTGGACGAAACGTCTTCAAGGAACTCAAGTAGTTGCTGCGATTAATCTACGAGAACAACCACGACCTGGATGACGAGAAGCATAAAGACATGCTAGCCAATCAGAGTCCTGGAAAAAACACGACAACGAATGGCACAAATGACTTCCTGTTACTTCAACGATAATGAGGGTCGTTTGTTTGGACCGACAGAGAAGTGGAGCTACTCCTGAATGTGGTGTTAAAATGCACAAACGTAAGAACAAGCACAAACCATTTGTGTTAACATCGGTCGCACATGTATGACGCTGATGACCCTTTTGTCGCACACTGTGACGACAAACTCCGTCTCCTCCTGTCGACAAACGTAAACTTCTCCACTTTGGCCAGAGTTTTCAGATATGATCGTTTACTCTCGTAGTTTAATGGTAACAACTGGACTTGCTTGAGTTCCTTGAAGACGTTTCATCCAAGAGGCTTCATCAGCTCTGACTGACTGGTTGGGAGTTCCAGGTACTGATATCCTTAAGGAGTCATTAACACCTGAGTTTAGGTTTCAGTTGGGGCTTCGTTCACGTGTCAACCAAAGACCCAAACGCATTGAAATATCGCCGTTTTTCCCAGGTGTAAACTGTGTTTGGCAAGTTTTTTTATACAAGTAGGGACATGACATACATGTCTTCATCTCCCCTAGTCTTTAGGAGTCCCCCTACACATGTCCACATGCTGGCCAGAGTGTGTGTCCGGGCAGTAGCGCACACGCTCAGCAGTAGTGTGGATGCACAGAGTATGTAGATGCATGCAACTGTCTTCCAAGTATACTAGCACCTACTACGCATCTTCTGGTTTCCATGAGTGTGTGTGTGCGTCCACATTGGAGTATAAACAAGGCTTAATAACAATAATTACATGTTTGTGCTTTCAGCAGCTCTCCTTGTGCACTCTGGCACGGAAGTACAATAAAAGCATAATGCTAACGTTGCTTATTGCTATATCTATCACCTCTTTTGCAGTGATTCTTGAAAAGCAAAGCAGGACAAACTGTAGCTTCACTTGCTCCAGGAAAACATCAGCTCCCTGATCAGCTCCTGCTTTTTTTTTTTCCTTTAACTTTGCACTGTTGCCAACAAACATGTTGCTCCAGATGCATCTGTGATGAGTCAACGTCACAGATCTCATTAGACCGGCTGTTTCAGACATGCAGCTATTTTGCACTTGAACCTTTCGTGACGTCTGCTTTTTTTTTTTTTTTTGTTGGCATATTTAGTTGTGGCTGCTGTCAACACGTGGAAACAGGCGTGTTGTGTTAACGTTTATGCTCATGTGGAGTGTTAATCCCGCTAGTTGTGTGCACAGCTACCTCCACATGTAAAAACACAACATTTCCAGGAGGAGATACGATCTGTTGTGAACGAACGGCTGAACTGGTACCCACAAGTTGGACTGCAAATCATGAGGCACAAGGAAGTGAGAACCTGTGTTATCATGATGAGCAGCATACCAAGTGTCACTGGAGGCTTTTGTGTCTGTAACGCTGCGTTCAGGGCATCAGTATGAACATTATGTGATTCATCTGTCATGACCCTGAACTGTCACCATGTCACGTCTCAATCTCTCCCGCTGGTCCTGAGTTTTGGCCACAGAAGTGTTGTGCAGACGATTATAACGCCGCAGCGACGTCGACGTTTTCTATATCGATGTCATCACTTCATTATTTTATTATGTGACATATTTGTGGGATATTTTTTCCATAATTAGTGCAAAAACTGCTGAGTTATGGCCGTAAACATGTTTTTTGAGGTCGCAGTGACCTTTTACCAGCACAAAGACACAACATGGAAATAGCAGCTGAAGCTCAGCAGGTTGACTTACTACAGGGGTGTCAAACATGCGGCCCGTGGGCCAAAACAGACCCGCCAGAGGGTCTAATCCTTAATAGTTCCCACTTCAGTTTGTATGGTGTGTTAGTTCAGGTGATGGGGTTACTGCATAGATGTGGAAATGAATGTAAATTTAAAATCATCTCTGTTCAAAGTGTTTTGATGATAAAGTAAAATATTGCTTTGTTCAGTTCCACGTACCTGTGAATTGTTTTGTGCCGCTGCAGATACACTGTGACCTGTAAGATGTAATGTACACATGTGTAAATGATCAACTGCGGCGTAATGTTGTTGACATTTCATGTAGGTTCCTTAAGAAACTTCAGGTTGTTCATAATGTATAAAAAGATTTACAGAATGTATTTTTTTTTGCACTAAAAGAAAAGGAAACATTTTCAGTTTTTGTTATTTATAGGTTATTATGCTGTGGTTTTACTGGTCCAGCCCACTTGAGATCAAATTGGGCTGCATGTGGTCCCTGAACTAAAGCTAGTTTGACCCCCTGCCTTACTAGTTGTTTGAATCAGTGCTTTGCTTTGCTGAGGTTCTGTCCACAAGCCTAAAACTGAAGCTCTGGAAAGGCCACCATGTGCCGATGATCCTGTACCTGCACATGAAGCTCTCAAATCTTGGTGAGTTGAAAGTCAAGTAGTCGATGTTCTTAACTGAAGACAGATGAAAAAGCAGAGGTGTAAATACCAGAACTAATCCATAAATTCCATTTACCTGCTTAATTTTTGGTATAAGGTTTCTTTTTTTAATCAGATAATTTCAGATAAGTTTTTTAGATAGGAGCTGTTTTTACCTTTCACATGTTTCTTCAGTCTTCCTCAGAAACGTCACTGACGTCTGTGGTGACGTTTATCAGCTGGTGGTTTCCTGGAGGCCTGACCCGCCTGGCAATCTGTAAGATTTGCCCGATGGGCCACGCCTCCTGCCACCCGGTGGTCTCTGCAGGAGAGCGTCCCATGTGTGGGACAGCATGACGCCCCCTCATCACGGTTCATGGTGTCTTTGGCTCGCCTCCTGATTTCTGTAGCCTCCTTGATCCAGCGTGGACCCTTATACCTATAATCAGAGGAGACAAAATGAATCTAATCATGCTTCATTGTTGGGTCCCTGTGAGGTGCATCGTGGCTTATTGGGACTTTTGAAAGTAACAGAGGCATCATTTGATATTTTGCATAACCTCAGTGTGTTTTTTATGTTGACAAATCAATATATCTGCTTTGATAAAAGGCCTGAAGCCTCCCAGTCTGATTCACACAACAGTGGAAAGGAATGTTACGTACATTTACTCAGGTACTAAAAACACAGCTTTTAGTTACTTGTATTTTACTCGAGTGAGTCTGTTTTATTTTTCTTTCTGTTGCATTTGTCTAACACTGGAATCACTGGGTTTCTCTCTGTGATAAAGTCGTAACATTTATAATGCACTCAGCTGTATTTCTGTTAGTCATGCACATGTGTATAATCTTTTATCTTTGGGTCAACTTCTGTTGTTGTAAAGCTGATAATAAAACACCTGCTATAAGCACTAAATGTTGCCTGTTGCATCACTTCAATACGTTCAGCTTATAAAATATGATTCTACATATTAAACATGGAGGCTTTTCTCCACAGTGGAAGCTTGTATCTGTGCTCTTATTTCTTCATTGTTCTCGTGTCGTCTAACTAAACGATTCGAATCCTTTTCCCTCCGGCTCACGTTTCACACGCTCAGCACTCAATAGAGGAAGAGAACAGCCTGGAGGTCTGTGACCACGGCATCCTGAATGCGTCTCCTCTCGGCCTCGGCTCGGCAGCAGCCCGGCTGTCGGCTGTTTGTGCGCCGGGAGTGAAAGGTAACGGCGAGGAAACTATGCGCACACCTGGTTCCTGCTGGGTTTTTACGCAGTGGCTGGTGGTAGTTTGGAGGAGACAGATGTTGGTCGCAATCAAACCATTGAAAACCACAAAGTGCAGCCATGTTTAGAAGTACTTCCTATGTAATCATGGCGCTGCTGCTGCGACAAGATCATCATCAACATAGATTTTAATCGCTGGAACGGCTCCATGGTGATGAGCAGCCACGTGGGGGGAAAAAAAACAAAACAAAAGGAGACACCTGGAAATTCTGACGCTGGAGACCTCGTGCCGGTGATATCATGTCTTTGTGGATCATTATTAATGCAATATACAAGTATAACTGAATTACCACAAACCGATACCAGATCGTTAGTCACCGACTGAGTGAGTAACGCTTCAGCTGACGGCTGCCTGGGGCCTGACTGGGAGACACGAGCAGCCACATTGTCCTGGGTGGTAACTCAGCCTGGTGGAGACGTACAGGTACAGGAGTGGTGGAATAAAGCACCATGTGGCCTCAACGTGTGACCTGTAATATTAGTTTAAACATAAGAAAGAGAGCCAGAACATTTAGCATATGCAAGCTTTGAGTCGTTTTAAACAGGTCTAAAGTCATTTTTGACAAGTTTTATGTAATTTTGAATACATTCTGAGTCATGTTGGACAAGTTTCAAGTCATTTTGGACGAGCTTTGAGTCATATTAGAAAGTTTTGGAAACTATCTGATTGACTTTGGACGACTTTTGCCTCATTGTGAACAGTTTTGTGTCATTTGGGGAAATTTTCAAGTAACTTTGGACAAATTTCTAGTCATTTCTATTCAATGTCAGCCAATATTTTTGACATATCTACATGTATTCATGGTGCCACCTATAAATGTAATTTCCTCAACATCTTCTGCCCCGTATCATCACAACCCTGTTTTCGTGCTTCACTGTCAGGACTATGCATTCACTGTGGTAGTCCAGGATTGTGGATATGTACAGATACAGAAGTGCTGGAAGAAAAGCATGTGCCACAAGTAAAAGAAGTGATATTATATATGAAAAAAAGGACCAGACCATTTAGCATCTACAACTTATGGACAAGTTTTGAGTCTTTTGGACCATTTTGAGTCTTTTTGGACAAGTCTAAAGTCATTTATGACAAGTTTTTAATCATTTTGGGGGAAAAAATTGAGCCATGTTTTGGCAGATTTTGAGTCATTTTGGACAAACTTTGAATCTTTTTGCACAATTTCTGAGTGAATGTGGACAGTTTTGCATAATTGAGAACACGTATTGTGTAATCAAGTCATTTTGGACAAACCAAATCAAGTCATTTCCTTTTTATTGTCAGCCAGTATTTTGATTTCCCACCTTCGTGCTTCACTGTCGGGACGATGCCTTCACTGTGATCGTCCTGGATTCACTTGGATGTTGGATTTGTTGGGTTTCTCTTCCGAACATAAAATTGTAGCGTCTTCACCCGCCTGTGTGAGATGAGATTATTTAAGTTGTTAATTGGTGCTGNTCCTGGGTGGTAACTCAGCCTGGTGGAGACGTACAGGTACAGGAGTGGTGGAATAAAGCACCATGTGGCCTCAACGTGTGACCTGTTAAAACAAAAGAAAAAAGGACCAGAACATTGAGCATATGCAAGGTTTGAGTCGTTTTAAACAGGTCTCAAGTCATTTTTGACAGGTTTTATGTAATTTTGAATACATTCTGAGTCATGTTGGACAAGTTTCAAGTAATTTTGGACGAGCTTTGAGTCATATTAGAAAGTTTTGGAAAATATCTGATTGAATTTGGACGAGTTTTGCCTCATTGTGGACAGTTTTGTGTCATTTTGGGAAAATTTCAAGTAACTTTGGACAAATTTCCAGTCATTTCTATTTATTGTCAGCCAATATTTTTGGCATATCTACATGTATTCATGGTGCCACCTATAAATGTCAACATCTCTTGCACTCACTATGCATTCACTGTGGTAGTCCAGGACTGTAGATATGTACAGATACAGAAGCGTTGGAAGAAAATCATGTGCCACAAGTATAAGAAGTGATATTATATATGAAAAAAAAGGACCAGACCATGTAGCATCTACAGCTTTTGGACAAGTTTTGAGTCTTTTTGGACAAGTCTAAAGTCATTTTTGACAGATTTGATGTAATTTTAAATAAATTCTGAGTCATATTAGGAAGTTTTGAATCATTTTAGTAAATTTCTGATTTAATTTGGATGGGTTTTCCATCATCATGGACAGTTTTGTGTCATTTTGGGAAATTTTGGACAAATTTCCAGTCATTTCTATTCATTGTCAGCCAATACTTACATATCTACATGTATTCATGGTGCCACCTATAAATGTCAACATCTTCTGCACTCATGTCGCCCCGTATCATCACACCCCTGGTTTTTTGCTTCACTGTCAGGACTTTACATTCACCATGGTAGTCCAGGATTGTGGATATGTACAGCTGCAGAAGTGCTGGAAGAAAAGCATGTGCCACAAGTAAAAGAAGTTGTATTATATATTAAAAAAAGGACCAGATCATTTCGCTTCTACAACTTTTGGACAAGTTTTGGGTCTTTTGGACCATTTTTGAGTCTTTTTGGACAAGTCTAAAGTCATTTTTGACAAGTTTTTAATCATTTTGGGGGAAAAAATTGAGCCATGTTTTGGCAGATTTTTGCACAATTTCTGAGTGAATTTAGATCGTTTTGCATCATTGCAAACACGTATTGTGTAATGAAGTCATTTTAGACAAACCAAATCCAGTCATTTCCTTTTTATTGTCAGCCAGTATTTTGATTTCCCACCTTCGTGCTTCACTGTCGGGACGATGCCTTCACCGTAGTCGTCCTGGATTCACATGGCTGTTGGATTTGTTGGGTTTCTCTTCCGAACATAAAATTG
>NW_007578509.1:301987-316605 GCF_000690725.1 Stegastes partitus | reverse complement strand
GCCTGTGTGAGATGAGATTATTTAAGTTGTTAATTGGTGCTGAATCAATCAAACTGAACTGTAGCAGTGGGAGGTGGTTATCTCTGCAGGATGTAAAGTCAAGCTCACTGTAAACTGGTGGATGTTTGTTTGGCCAGTCATCAAAAAAGCAAAACTGCAACACAAACAACATTTTAAGATTTAGTTATGCAGTGAGTTTTATGCAAATGTCCAAGGAATTCTAAATACACACAGTACAATGACGGTACTGCATCATTAAACGCATTAGAGCAAGTCCACAGCATGTTTAACCTCTAAAGTGTGCACCCCAAATAAAAGTCTAACTCTAAAAAGCAGACCTGTAGCAACAAAAATAGTTATACCACATAGGTTTAGTTGGACTTTAACAAAAACAAACCTGCTGCATAGAAATACTTTCCTGTTCTTTCACCTTAAAACCACACAGGGTTAAAACTGGTACTTCTCCCTTTGCCTGCAGATAGAGGAATCCACCCTGCTGGACTGCTGCTCTGACTTACACACACACACACACACACACACACACACACGCACGCACACGAGAATGGGTGTGTATGTGTGTTAATGAGTTCTATGTGTGTGTGTGTGTGTGTGTGTGTGTGTGTGTGTAAGACGTATAATTATCCGAGCATGTGTTTGTGCCAAGTCGTGGAAGGCACCGTACTTTCCTGCAGATGAGCACACGCACGTGCACGTGTACGTGTACACACACACACACACACACACACACACATGGACACGCACACACGTACAGACACACACATGCAAAAGAGGACAAGGGAAAGAAAAACTAAAAAAACTGAGTTATTTAAAAAAAGGGAAATAACTCTCCTCATCTCACCTCAAATTAACTTTTATACCATCAAAGTGCAACGACCTGAAGTGACCTCAGGCTTCACCTGAACAAATCAATAAAACATTTATGCATTTGCCTTTATGATGACTTCTATTGAATTTCCCTCCTCAAAGGTCTGCATGTGTAAACATATTCTTTATCAGTACATGATTGTGAATACATTTAAGGTATTTTAATTATTGTGTAGTGGGTGTGTTTTTATGGAGTAGTGAGAGTGCCAAATTACATAAATGAATCAATAAAAGAATAATAAAATAAAAGCGGAAATAAAAAGATAAATAAATGAAATAAAAAATAAATAATGTGGCAATATAAAGCAACATTAATCAAAAATTAACCCATAAAAGAAAAGGCTAATAAAATAGAAATATAAAGACAAATATAAAAATATATTGTTTTATTTTTTAAAATAATTTTTCATTATTTCATTTACTTATTTTTTGTTTTTTAAATCTTTTTTAATTTTTTTTTTTTCATTTTTATTTTTATTTATTTATCTGTTTTTATAAAGTCACTTTAAAAGCAAAAGAAATACATGCGTCATTCCGAATGTGCACATTTTTCTGCGCATATTTCCTTGAACTTATTTTCAAATTTTCATGTCTGCCTTTGAGCAGCAATCAGGTGTCCGACTGAAACACTTTTCGTTTACTGTGATGATCCCTTCTGTTCACATCGAGCACCTAAAGATTCCACTGTGCTCCTTCTGCTCAAAAATACACCCAAAGGTTTGCTCGGGAATTTAATATAAGGTCACAGCTGCTGGAATTTGCCAAACCAAGTTAGATTCCCCCAAAGTTACACTCGACCCTAGTGAGGATCAGGCGGTGTATAGATAACATGTCAGGGTTTCTGATGATAAATAAACACATTATGCCATTAATTATTCATTCTGTTTAATGTAAAAAGATGTAAAAGTGCTATTTACAACATTTAAAAGCATTCTTAAGCCAGTCAAACCGCATAATTACAACATTTTCAGTGTACAATAAAATTATAAACAAACAAAAATAAAGACATACGTTGCTACAGTTGTACTGGGTCACTTGGAGTCATTCAGGTTTGTTAGTTTCAGTTTCTGCTCAACCTGACTCCAAAGATGCAAATTTTTTTTTGGTCTTTTTTTAGATTTTCTGCTAAAAAAAAAAAATAAAAGTCCCGTGAAAAAGTGAATCTATTGTTGGCTTTTTGATGCATCTGCAAACAAACGATTCTCCTTGAAACAGTGCCGACAGATAAAGAGGATTTAGTCAGACATGGAATTGACTTTTTGTCGTCGTTTTCACAATTGGAATAAATAAAAAAAGGGTGAAATGATTTGGAAAGTGTCAGTACGTCTCTACGTTTATCACAGCTTTGAGTTCATAAAACCACAAATTAGAAGCCGATGAGTAGAACCTCTTCTGGAAGTGAAACTATTTAAACCTCCCACATCTATTATTCTCTTTTCTATTAAGGTGTGGGGTGTCGTCCTGCCAAGATCTAAGGAGCTCTATAAAGCCTTCAGGGGGAAAAAAAAGTTGTGGATGTCTGTGAGTCTGTCGAAGATCTCCAAATTACATGAAGTAACTCTGTGAGAATCATCTACCTGTGGCGTTGGTTTAAAACCACCGGCTAATCCGTCCAGAGAGGAGACTGTAGGTTACAAAAATAAATCTCCAAAAAGCACCAGAATGCCATCACAGGGTCTGCAGGAAACTCTGCAAACGTTGGTGTCAAAGTGCCAGAAACGATCGAATAATGTGCCACGAATCACAGACGGAGATGTTTTACCACAGTAACGGTACATGTGTAGGAGAAGAGCCTGGCACCAGGTGGTGGAAATGTCCTGGCTCAACTATGGAGTCTTATCGAGATGGTGCGAGACCATCCGTCCAAAAGTTGAAGCGACAACGATCCACCAAGAAATGGCTCAGACAGAGGAACTGTAGGGTTACAGTAAAAGCTGAGGTCTGAATCCCACCTCTGGGGGGCTGTGTGAGGATCTGAAACCAGAAAACCCTCAAACGTTTTGCAATTTCTGCAGGAAGAGTGGTTTTTAGCAAGCCAACATCTGAAAGTGGTGGACAACTAAGAAGGTATTTTTGCAACGTCAAGAGTTTATTTACATTTTTGTCCACAAAGAACATCACATATAGATTTTTCTGTTCAGCAACTGATTGAAAAACTCCTTTACATGTAGGCACTGTTTTAAAGAAAATCAAGCTTGTGCAAATAAAAAAAAAGCCAACAGTTATCAACGTACTTTCCCACATAACGCTAGAACATCGACTCCCTCCCATTTTCAGCGACGCTAAAAGCCCCCAAAACAATTACAAACAGGCGATTTGCTAAAGCAGCTCCAGCAGTGTTGATGCGAGTCAGTAAGAACCCTGAATGTCACGCACAGTGTTTCTGAGCTCCGACACCTACAGAAGACCGTCACCAGGTTTCCATATCAGTTTCACAAGGCGGCAATTCACCTCTCGGTTTCCTCCCCTCTTTGCCATGCTCCCCCTCTCGCGCTCCTCCAGCTGTAATACAGTACTTCAGAATGAGGTTGTAGGTGTTGACATGGCACAATATCAGAAAATCAACAGTGCTCTCAGTGTCACAGCCAAGGAGGGAAAGCAGAAGACGAGCCTGAGACTTGTGCATTTTCCCCAGAAACAAGAAAAAAAAAGAAAAAAGAAGACACTGTTATGAAGTCTAATGTGAACAGTTGCCTGTTATTTGGGACATTTCAGGGAAGGATGTGACAAACAGAAACAGAGAGTAGTGTGGTACAGCGTGGTGGAAGTCACATGTGGACGCAATGACACAAGTTTCACTCTTGAACTGGTCGGATGAAGTCCTGTTTTCAGCTGTTTTTCCATCGCTTTATGGCCATTTTGTGTTTTTCATGGTACGCATCCAAGCAGCCCGTTTCCATCCAATAAACCGCATCGGTGCTGCTCTTGTACCGGGACGTCTAATCCAGCATTTAGGACTTCATTTCTGTGTAACACTGGCGTCAGAGATGGATCGTTTTTTTAAGGATTTCTGCGAGTAATCCCCCAAATCTGCACATTACGCCTCCAACGACAGACACCCTTCGGTGTTCGATGCTAATCGCTGGAGGAGGAAGTCTGAAAACGAAACCTTGCGGCTGAGCAGATAATTTAACACCATTAAAACGTGAGATTACACAGATGACAGAGGAGCTGAAACGCTGAGGCGGGGGTGATGAATGGCAGGATTAATCGGTGCCGCGTCGGTGTTGACACAACTGTGCAAACATCCAAGCGCGGTAACGTGTGTTTGATTATTGATTGTGTTACAACGGGCTTCATTTAACCTCGCAGGGCGACAGCGATGGAAACACTTTCAGACATAAAACAACAAGTTTCTTTTCAGTCGGGTGTAGAAGGTGTGACTCTGTAATTACTGGCACTAATCAAGGCAACACAGAGTCTGGAAGCATTTCATTGGTACCACCTAAACGAACCCAGAAAACAAGAGCTGTGCACAATTTTCTTTGGTCAATGTTCAGACTATATTCATGGAAAATGAATCATAAAGCAGGACAAAGAACGAACGAATGAATGAATATGTCGTGCTTCTTTAAGGGAGGTGGGGAAGTTAATATTTTCATCTTTTAAATCTGTGGCTCAGGTGGTAGAGGGGTTGTCCTGTGATCGTAAGGTTGGCAGTTTGATCCCCGGGTCCTCCACAGTCGAGGTGTCCTTGGGCAAAACCAATGGTGTCGCCATTGGTGTGTGAATGGGTGAATGAGAAAACATCGTAAAGCGCTTTGAGTACTACCAAGGTAGAAAAGCATTACATAAGTGTAGACCATTTACCATTTTAAGCCTTTTGATTTGCTCGCGAACAGCTTAAGAAGTTGCAATGAGCACATTACTGCCCCCTGTGGTCGCAGAGCCAATGGCAAACTTAGCCAAGCCACATAAACTTGAGATTTTTTCACCAAAAAATGCCAAATTCACTAAAAGACTACTTTTTAAGCCTTTTTTTTTTTTTTTTGCTCGCAAACAGTTTAAGAAGTTGTAATGTGCACACTACTGCCCCCTGTGGTCACACAGCAAAATGGTGAAAATCGACAAACTTAAACTAGCCACATAAACTTGAGATTTTTTTGCCCAAAAATGTCCAATTCACAAAAGACTAGATTCTAAGCCCTTTTTTTTTTTTTACTCGCGGACAGTTTAAGAAGTCGTAATGAGCTCACTACTGCCCCCTGTGGTCGCAGAGCCAAACGGCAAACTTAGCCAAGCCAGATAAACGGGAGATTTTTTGGCCAAAAAATGCCCAATTCACTAAAAGACTAGATTTTAAGCCTTTTTTTGTGTGTTCACAAATAGTTTAGGAAGTCGTAATGAGCACACTACTGCCTCCTGTGGTCGCAGACCAAAACAGTGAAAATCGTCAAACTTAGACAAACTACATAAACTTGCATTTTCTTTTGCCAAAAAACGGCAAATTCACCAAAAGACTACATCTAATTAACTTCCCTATCTCCAATAAACAGCAGCAAACAGTTAATTCTCCAAGCTTTCATGTTTTAAATGCACTCTTGGTGATATAAAATGCTTCGGTCTAATCTTTTCTTGCATGAGTTTTCTTCTTTTTGTCCACAACAGTACATTCAAAAAGCGAACATTGTTCAGCGTCAACAGAGTGAATTTATGCATCTTAAATCAGGAGAATACAGACATGCATGCATACAAATGAACAAACATTTTTTGCATAACAGGCTTTCATGATGTACTCAGCTCTCTATCGTTCTGTCCGGTGGAAGCAGGTGCAAAGTGGTAACAGGTATTTTAATAATCATGACAAAAACAACGGCCCGGCTTCTGGCGATTCGTCACACAGCAACACAACTCGTGTTTCAATGAGCACAAAGAACTCAAAGATAAGAAAAAAAGAACTGTATTTAATGTGAACCCTGTATCACCACTGTTTGCTGTGTTGCTGTTGGCTAAGCCGTGAGTGACAAACCTCCCCCCCTCCCTCTCTTTGACTCTGCATTATTCAGTGTTTGGTTTGTGTCCAGAAATCTCTTTGAGTGTTTAATGACCTGGCAGGCCCGAGGAGACTTGGCCGGGTCCTGAATCAATGAGCTAATAAACGGATAACGTGACCTTGTCGACAAACTGCTCGCCGCCTACGTTCGCTGCTGACGGCGAAACCAGAGGCTGAAACAAAGAACGGTGGAAGACAGACGGTACTGGCTGATGGGTCACTGTAGCAGAATATCAACGTCGATGAGTAAACATGACACTGGTTTGAATGGCTGGTTTCGCCGTCGACTTTGTTCGCTCACTCCGCTGATTGGGAACGTTGGTAACAGTTACTTGAATGTTGTCACTGCATCGACGAGCAGCTCCTGTTTTTTGGTTGTTAACGTGCAAAATGTTTTGTTTTTAATGCTGAACACAACACGAGCAAAGATGAAACCTGGTAATGCAAATCCGTAGGTAGTATTCAGAGGTGAAACCGGTTCTGAAATCCTGGAAGGCTGCTACTGTAACTACAGTAGGCTGGTTCTGACTTGTTATTAATGAGATTAACTGAATAATAATATGCGTAGACAGCTTCATGTCAGGCATTAACCGGTGATGCTGTCTATAGTGAACCAACTGGATGCAAAAAAAAATCAGGAAACACACGGATAAAAGATGAATTTTCCGCTTTTTCTATTGCATAAATGTCTTTAAAACTAACAGAAATGTGTTTTCATAAACAAAAGCCTCTACTTATACCCGTCCAAATGGGACTTTAGTTGTAATACGATGATCTCTTAATAACTGTGTCCAATAGTACCCAGATTAGCAGGACGAAGTGCATCCGTGTGGCTGGAAACGCTGGTGTGCAGTTCATTCACGCAAAATGTACAATGCAGGCAGAAGCAGGTATATATTTCATGGTAACAAAAATGTAAAAGATGGCACAGTAGTTTGGAAACACTGCGATTAAAAACGTCGGACTATAATGCAGTCGGTTGTCCAGTTGGTTCCCACACAGGTCGCGAGTCTGTTGCAAGCTGGATCCTTACGTGATGTGAGTGCAGGTGCGATGTGAAACCATCAGAAGGAGAGTTTGTGGACTGGACCCACCACGTAATTTAACAACCCTGGGTGGGCGGAGTTGATCGCCCAGGGAACTCATAGTCTGTACAATAAAACCCTCAAGAAGAAGAAGAAGAAGAAGCTAAAAAAAGTAAACAAGAAACTGTACAAGGCACGATTGAGTTTCCACAGGCGGCATTTCGCGGAGGCATGTTTAGGTGATACGACCGCCCCAGCGCAGAAAAAAAAAACAGAAAGGAGTGCAAAATCCCGCCTCTTTGGTTGTATCACAAAGGCTCAGAGGCCGTCAAGGAAAAACAGTGGTGCAAAAAAAAGGTAAAATCCAAAGTAGAGTTCCTTCCAGAGACCAACGGAGTCCGCATTGGAAACGGGAGGGACACACAAAAAACAGAAGATCCGAAAACTTCCATGTTAGACAAATGCTACGTCTGCTGGGCTTTCCAAAGGCTAAACCTGTCTGTTCGCACTGTAAATTATCCATCCGAGCAGCAGGACCATGACGCTGAAGCAGACCAGGGTGGCGGGCTCCTGGTGGAAGGCGTTGAGAGGAATCGCAGCCCGTCTATGTTCGTCTGCCACCCTCTGGAACACAAAGACACAGGAGGAAATGTCACAAACAAGTCACAAGCAGAGTGCAATTTAAAGAAAAATCAGCTTCTCAAGCTGTTTGCCAAGAACTGCAACTGCTCTCGTCAGACTTTCAGACTCTAATTCAAGCTTCTTGTTTGCAGCAAGAAGATTTTATTGACTGTTGAAACATAAAAACTGGAGGCATTAGTGAACTTTTCCTGCTGATTCATTTGAGAACAAAACTCTGTTTGAAAGGGTCTGACGTGTTCACTTGGTGTGGAAATAAAGACACAACATTTCAGTATGGAGTAATAAGAGAGCCAAATTACACAAATAAATCAATAAAAGAATAAAAAAAAAGAAAGTGGAAATAAAAAGAAGAATACATTAAAGAAAAAATAAATAATGTGGCGATATAAAGCGATATTAATCAAAAATGAATCCATAAAAGAAAAGGTTAATAAATGTAGAAATATAAAGACAAATAAATAAAATAATAAAAATAATAATGTTTTTTCTAAATTATTTTGTATTTGCATATTTAATTTTTAATTTATTTAGTTTTAATTATTTTTTAAATGTATTATTTTATTATTTTTTATTATGTTTCATTTTTATTTTTTGTCATGCACATATTTCCTATGCCTTTAGGGCAACATTAGGGGGAAACAATAATTAAAAAATGAAAAAATAAAAATGAAAAAACAATAAAAAATAAAAATTTTAAAATAAAAAAAAAATAAGAATATAAAATAAAAAAATAATCCAAAAATAAATTATTAGTATTTTTATTATTTTCTTTATTTGTCTTTATATTTCAACTTTTATTAGCCTTTTCTTTGATGGATTCATGTTTGATTAATATCGCTTTATATTGCCACATTATTTATTATTTATTTTATTTATTCTTCTTTTTATTTCCACTTTTATATTTTTTTATTATTCTTTTATTGATTTATTTTTGTAATTTGGCACTCTCACTACTCCATAGACCTGATATCACCAGTATTAAAGAAAAAACTGTGACATCAGACCTTATTTTATTCACAACTGCCTGCTTCGATCAGACAAGACGGCTGCTGGAGGATAAACTTCCTCACGCAGTCAACTGGTGAAAAAGGACTTTATTGTTTTATTTCTCAAATTCAACCATCGGCTGAACATTTCATCTCCCTCAACATAAACACGGTCCATAAAGTTATACATGCTGGCAGTAATCGTCTGTAATGGCATTTGCATAATTTCACAAAGTGTTCTGCAGTGACACAGACGTAAACACCTTCGAATCACTTGATGTCTGAGAATCAAAGGGACACACATACTGTATGTTTACATCCACAGGAAGCAGGTAAGTATAGTTCTCAACATCCTGCCACAACTCTCTTTTGACTCTCTCCGTCTCCAGGTGTGAATGCATGTTTGAATGCACACGTGTGTTTCTACCTACGCTAGTGGGTTTCACACTTTCTATTTTATCTACATTTTATCCACATGTACATTCTTCTGCTCAGAAAGCAAATATGAAAACACGCATTCCTTGTGTCATGTCCACAAAGGGCAACGCAGGCGAAATATAGCTGCAAAGAAACATGTAAAGAGCCCTTTTAATCATCCTAAAACCTTCAGCGCTCTGTTCGTTCTGCTGCTGCGTCTCTGTGTGCTCCGCTAACCAGACGGCGACGCCCCGACCTGATGCCACTGCTGCTGTCAAAAGCCCCACCTACTGCCCCTCACTTCCTGCTGAGGGAGCTCCATGTTTCGAAGAGTAGATGGCAAACCTTAATGCTGGACATATTGGCTAAATGTAATGATGTAGTGAGGTGTCAAAGGGTAGATTTAATGCTGCTCATCCAGAGAGGAAATGCACAAGACTTAAAAAAAGTTCAGCAACTCAGAGTCTTGGTAAGTGATGCTTCAAAAATGTTGCATCCTACGTTTCCCATAATGCAACTCAATGGCATGTTTCATTTGCCTTCATCCTTCCAACTGCATGAGCCAAGATCTAGGCCAACCTTTAAAATCTCATCAGAACCTCGATGGTACCACCTCTCCAGAGTCATGAAACATCTCCTATAATGGTACCCTCACCCCAACTGGTCAAGGCAGACATCTGGCCTACCTGAGCCTTTCTTCTCGTTAAAATTGACTTTTTTTCTTCCCACTGCCACCAAACTGCTTGAGCAAAGGGATTTGTTGGGTTTCTCGTTTTAATATAATATTCTCATCTTCTGGGACTCCTTAGGCGTGGAGCCAACATGGTTCTGATGAGATTTTAGAAAAAAATGTTCAGAGACCTTGAATTTTGGTTCCCCCTTAGGTGATGCCTCAAAAACGTTGCATCCTACATTTCCCATAATGCAGCTCAACAGCATGTTTCATTTGCCGTTATCCTTTAAACTCCCCAAGCTAAGTTTTAAGCCAATATTTCAAATCTCAGGAGGTTTCTTCTTGTTAAAAGGGAGTTTTTCTCGCCAAACTGCTTGATGGAAGGAACTGTTGGGTTTTACTCTATAATATAATATTCCAGGGTCTTGATCTTCCTACTGAAAGAGCCCTGAGGTGACTTTTGTTGTTAATAATATAAATAAAACTGTTGAGTTGTACTTTCAGAGGCAGATTGATACTCTGATGGAGCACCGCTTGAGCTGATTACTCCATAAACTACTCCCTGAATCATGTCAAAGAAGACACCAGCCGGAGGGACGCACTTGTGGATTATCACATTATCGACTTGACTTTTCCATGATTTTTTCCCCCTTAAACCTCAGGAGAATCGTCGGCGAGCAGGGGAAGTTGCGTCTGGTTTGATTCACGCTCAAAGTGTTGAAACATCTGACAAAATGACCAGAACCCTGCTGGCAGCCCTCAGCGTTTCTCTCATGAAACGTTTCACCATCTTCAGCTGGAGTCGTAAGTGAAATCACCTGCCGTAGTTTTATTTATTTAAGTTGCTTCACATCGTATGACTCAGCGCAACTCTTTCCTGTCCTTTGCTGTTTCTTCGCGGTCATTTAGTCGAGCTTGGCAGGCTGTTGACTAAAACAGGTGTTTTCACTATTGCTGCAGTTGACAGCTCTATGGCTTTGCCTTGATCTATTGCTCCAGCAGCAGCAGCAGCAGCAGCAGCTTCTCCCCAATAAGAGATCTGCCTGGTCATTAAAACAGAAAGGACATTTCCCATGAGTGAATGCGCTCCAGGAAGATTGGCCACAAAGAAAAAAACACTCTCCAGAAACAACAAGGTCTCTTCTACGGAGGAAAGAGGACCTTCACAGGGGGATCTGAAACCAAAAGACACTTCCAATCACCGTCAGAGAAACTCCTTCAACTCAACTCAGCAAAATTTCCTGCTCATGTTTTGAGGCTAGCTACTTAGCATGTGTTCTATAGTTGCTCCTATTGGCTGACAGCGGAGGGTTGCACTGCAGCTCACAGGTGTCAATATGAAGCCGAGTTTAAAAAAAAAAAAAAAAAAAGCTCTAATTGCTCCGATAAATTAAGTGTTCCCTTAAAAAAAAAAAGAAAGAAACCTTCTGCTCTAACTGAAGCACTTACAGGAACAACTGAGGAATTTACAAGCAGGAATAATTCTTTCCGCTGTGAGATGGATGTCCTGTTTTGGCATCGAGCCCTTTAAATACAGCTCGGCCGGATGGACTGTACAATGCCATCCAGACATCGACTGGCGCAGAATAAGCCTCCTGCCCCGGGGCTAGACTGCACTCTGAAAAACAGGATCCTTACTGACGAGAGCGAGAGGGGAATATCAAAGCCGTGTGGTTTGATTCGAAAAGTGAGCCAGAAACCACAGAAACCCCTAATGCCAGAGGAGGAAGCAGGTGAGGCAAAGACTCGTTAACCCTGTAATGAATCACAGGCTGCTTCGACATCTGCTTCTGACCAAGTCAGACAAACAGGTCAACGATGACCAAAGACGAGACAAGATCTGACCCTGGATGGAAGCGGTTTGACAAGCTGGAGAGATTTACTAGTAGAGGAAGACGTCAAAAATGGAAGAGGCAAAAACGATTACTTACAAGAAAGGTACCTACACACCAGCAAGTGTTTCGACCCAACATCTACCTATACAGACACACAGGCACATCCTACGTTAATTGAAACTTAGCTATCACCCAGGAGTGTGACCCTGGGAGGGTAACAAGGTACGACTTTATGCTAATGATGGGAGCAACAACTTGGAGACAACCAATGGTTTGATGACACAAAAGCTTGTTATGATAAGGATCAGGACATCATGGTTGTAGGCTTGTGTAGTGGCAACAGGAGAACAATCAAAAGGGTAAATGATCACTTATATAGCGCTTTTATCCAAAAACCTTTTCTCATTCACCCATTCATGCACCAATGGTGACAGAGCTGCCATGCAAGTTGCTGCCTGTCACTGGGAGCAACTTCGGGTTCAGTGTCTTGCCCAAGGACACTTTGACTGTGGAGGGGCGGGGATCGAACCGCCAACCTTGCTCTACCACCTGAGCCACAGCCACCCTTATCAACAAATCGGACTGTAACTGAGTCTGCATGTTTAAACCGAGTCCAAATCATCCACACCTCTTTATCCGTGCGATCTGGTTGGTTCATGACTCTGAAATATCCAAATGGATGGGCAGGAAGGCTTTCAAGTCCCCTTTAGGATCAACCAGATCGACCTTAGTGATGCTTTCTATCCTACATGAGGTCAAGTTTTCTGTTCTATTGGGTTTATGACTAAATATAGAGAAGTAGCATCGTGATGTTAGCAAGTAGCAGCTAAAGCCCTCACAGGATGGTCTAACCACATGCCAACCCTCTTGTTAATGCCCCTAAAGCTTTATTTTAGCCTTACAAGACCAGGATCCAATCTAAATGAGCCATAACTGCAATTTCAATGGTCACTGGGACATCAAGACTGCATGCAAGTTTGATGGTTTGCCTCAACGTAAGGTTACCCACACTTCTGCTACACATGTATGTCAGCGCAACAACACGATCGGTTACATGTTTCCTGGTTTGGAGCAGATGATTGGGTTTTTTGGGGGCGGGACATGTTGTCATACAGCTGCCATCTTTGGTGTTAGATTCCCTATCAGGTTTTCTTTTTTTTGAGTGGCAAGCATCTTCCTCACAGAAATTAAATCGTCCATGAAAGAAGAAAACTCTTTTTTCTCCATGAGGCACATCTGGAAAAACACTTTACTCTGACAGGTCATGTGATACTTCTTCTTCTCTCTTTGGATTCCTTCCCCCAGTCATCATCACCTTATGAACTCTTCTAGCTTTAAGTCAATATTTGAGGAGACAACGGCGTAGGAAGTAGCCGGTCGTAGGGCGGGACGGAGGGATCTCGCTGCTGCAGCTCAAACTGATTTTAAGGAGCTGTTGTTTTTGGCAGTACAGTGAAGAGCAAACTCTCCTCTAGTTGATTTTTTGGCAATGTGTTTCCATCTCCTACAGCTTGAGCGCCTGCTATCACCATAGATCAGCAGCTCAGTCATTAATTCTGCCTCAGATTTATGCTCTCAGGTTGCAGCGTTTTTGGCCTTTCGGGGCGTCATTACGCCTCCTTGTTGTGGAAACACTGACATTATTGTTATTAATGTTGACTTGCTTGCAGCAGTGTTTACTGTACTGCACATTAGAGACCTGTCTCTCCTCAAAGCAGCTTTAGAAGGTTTGTGGTTTTTTAAAGTTGGCAGAGTTGCAGCGCTCTTTCCTCACCTCAACAACCGCTGCAATGATTCGACTGTCAAGATGGTCTCTGGTTTGCAGAGTGACGGAAGGGATCGCGCTGGCAGATTTACGAGTCCCAAGGCGCAAAGCAACCTCACTGATAGCTTGTTTCACTATTACATGTTCGGTTTTATGGTCTACTGACATCCAGATACCCCGAGATGCCGTTAAAGCAGAACAGTCGGCTGCCTTTTGTGGTTCATCACATCCACTAAATCTGAGAAGCTCCTCGGGGACGACTGGGATTTACGGCAATTTAGAAAACCCAAGATAAGTGAGAGTATTATACACGTCAGTTTAACTTCAGATTTTCTGACCCGGAGGGCAAAATGCCACCACATCATGCCTCCACGTCTCCGTACATGTTGATCTGCACTCACGGTGAGCAGCTGGCTGTCAATGACAATGTAAGAGGAGGATGTGGTGCACCTGGGAGGAGCTACGAGCTGATGTGTGTGGTTTAAAACTTTTTGACCAACTTGTGTCTAAAAACCACCTCTCACTGTGTATAACGAGTGTGTTTACAACTGGATTAATTTGTCAGATAACTGCTTGCTGTGAGTTTCTTGGAGACATCGATACCAGTTTCACATCTCCTCTTTCAGTATGGAGGTAATCTTAGCCTCTAAAGGTTGGAAAAAAGGTCAAAACAGCTGCTTTAAGAGCCCTTTTAGTCGAAGATGCAGCTATCAGCACCTCCAAACCTCACGTCAACATGTCGTATCTTGTTGTTTTTTATTCCGAGTACAAACAGTAATGTCGAAGAAGGTTGCAGCGAGTCAAGAGATCTGGAAACACAAATAATCATCTCAGATTTTAAACACTATGTTGACAATAGGGCCGCTCTGTTATTTGGATGATTGGTCGTATTTCACAGTCAGGATGAGAGGTTTGATTTCCACTGAAATCAGAAGCAGATGTACGGAGCTGACAAAGTGCAGGCTGAGAGGCTGACACCGAGCCAAAACCGGCTTCACCAACAAAAAAAAGAAAAAAAAAGACTTGATTTTCAAGCTTTTTCTTCGGGATTACAGAAAAGGAAACACACACACACACACACACACATGCAAATCCAGACACACATTAGTGATCCTCTAATAGTTCCCTCACTTGAACTCTTACCTCAAATAACCCCCTTCCACCATCTGAGAATAGAAAACCTGCTGCCACAAATCATTTTCCTGCTGCCACTGCAACTCTGCAGGCTTCTAACGAGTAATTCGACTGGCGCATGCAGATGCACGGACACATGCTCCCAATAGAGCCGGTGTGATGCAACGGAGCAACAGAGCAACGGACGTGAAAAAAGAAAAGCGAGCGGTGCAGCAGCGGATCTCAGGGAAACAATCAGAGGAGACGCGACAACTCGTCTGCAC